>NC_089804.1:6948841-7241341 GCF_029633855.1 Hoplias malabaricus | reverse complement strand
ATGGTGTTTTTGTGTTTAGATTGGAGAAGGGCTGTGTCAAATTTTTGTTGACCATACACCACTCCAGAGTAGATAACTTGTGTTTGCAAAATGGTATTTTTTTATTTCTTTGAGTTTATCAAATGCCCTCAAACATTCAGCAGAGTTGAACAATGGTGCCACCTAAATATGTCAAGGTTATGTCGATTCAATTCCACTCCAGCTGACATTTGCCAATGCCAATGAAGCTCCTCGTGCACAATTTGTGTTTGGATATGGCTTCCAGGGGCAGTCTGAAACTCTAGTTACTGATATAAATGAAGAAGCCATTTTTATACACTACACACGTCTTGTTGCCCTTACACAGTTCATTTACTCAATAATAGCACCTACCATTGACTGGGGCAGAAATTTCACAAACTAACCAGTGACAGTTTGCATCCTGTGACCGTGCCCGTTCATAACTCATTAAGCTCAAAACGTAACTGATGCAGGCTGCATGTTTGATTTGATGAAAACATATGAACCAAGAATTATGGCAGGTGTCCAAATACTTTTTGCAATATAGTGTAAGTCTTCATACCCATCTACAAATCACTATAGAAACATTACTGTGCTGATGCTGCAGAGAAAGCACGCAAAAACACTTCACACTGCTGACACTGCACTGATGCTTTTTCACTGAATGCTTTACCTGTGAAGTCCTCTAGATGTCCATTAATGATAGATTCCACACATATTTAAAACTGGGACAGCTGACCGCTAATCCATTAAACATGGCCAGTAGGGTCTTGAAAATCTTCAGAGCTGCAACTCTCTTCACCTCCAATCATCTCTTAATATCCATACATCCCTTCTTCCCTCTATAACTAATCACTCTGTTTTTCTTTAAAAAAAAAACCCAAAAAACAATATAACTGTCTACAGCTCGCATCATAACTGACATGTGTCTGTATTTTTAATTCTGGGATAGTTAATGCAATCCCTGACCCTTCAAGGAAATGATTGTTATTTTACTTCAAAACACATTTTATAAAATTCAGAGAATTTCATCTCACCATTTATAAGCTCTCTGGTCAGTTTGTGTGCTGGAAAAAGCTCTAAAATATGTACATAACTCCAGCTCGGGAAATGAGGAAAAAAAATAAAACAAAAAAACAGGGACTAGTTCCGGAATTGCTCAGGCGTCTGGAGGCGTTCGGGCGGTAGAGACTTCAGAACATTGAAAAGCATGAAAAAAGATGAGGATGTTGCTCTATTTCTGCACTAAAATATTGCTTTATTTTTGCTGTTGTGGTTTACTCAAGGTGGAACTGATGCCAAATTTCAGAGATCACCAACTCCATGAAAGTAAACACATTTGAAATGTGCTACAAACTAAACAGCTCAATTTACAAATGACTTTCTATGGTATTTCAAATAATGAATAAAAACGTACACATCAGACTCAAACCATGTTCAGGCTACAGTTGATTACTTAAGGAAGTATAACATTCCACCTTAAAAGATGCAGAGTTTCTGGTCAAAAACAAACACAAATCCATGAAATTATATCTACACAGGACCACTGCTTATTAGACATTATAAGATAAGAGACAAAGGAATATAGTTGACTGTGAGTCTCAGTTTTGAGTCTAAAAGGCATGAGTCTGAGCTGAGCCTTATGTGCCTACCATTTGCTGTACGCTAACTACTCAATAAGAGGGTGTGTGGAGTTTATTTAGCAAATTGTTAGCATTTTAGCCAGCTAGCATCGTGGCCAATCGAGCACAGTACATTTACAAGAAAAGTTATTTGTAATTCTTTAAAACATAACTGACAACATGCTCACTGCTGTAGTTAGCCTTTCTGCTATCCAAACTACATTCCAGGGTTTTCAGTTCAAAGGAGTTACAGAAAAGCTTGCAAATAAACTCAGCAAAACTTATAAACAATTTACACCACAATTTCACAATGACGCCTATAATCGTCTGCAAAGAAGAGCTGTGTATTCAGAACCACTTGGAGGAGACAGTGGGTATGAAAGGAAAAATATTGTAACGTGAGAAGATTTATATCTTACCTACAAGAGTTATTATCTCAACTTTAGCAGCACTATCTTAAGTTTCTGAACTAGGGGGTCTTCACACCTGATCCTGCAGAGCATAAGGCTTCAACACACACTTCAGCTCAGGATGGGCTTGTTAATTAGCAGATTAGTTAAATCAGGTGTTTTAAATGGGGGAGGCAATAAACTTTGCTGAGCAAGGTTTGGAAAAACTCTAGAGATCTTCTCTCTCTGAATTTATGAGAGAGGTCTGCACTCTGTCCTTTTTGGCATATTTTGGGTTCTATATTTCTACAGAAATTTTTAAGCAACCAATCATCCAGTATTCAATAGCATATGTTTTATCTTAGGGGAAAAACAATACAAATTTAAATTACAGTTGTAGGATGTGTGCTACATGACTTTAACAAATTAATCTTTCTTGTATTGCTACAGTAGAATGAATATAAAACAGCTATGGGCAATACCTATGCTTACGGACACAAAAGAAGTAACGTTTAACTGACCAAATTGGGTTGTCTCTGTGCAGATCAAACTGAATCATGGTCTGGTAGGTTGCAGTGTGAATACAACGTTTTAGATGGTTTGGAATCAAACCTATTACAGAAAGTTGAGGCAGGCAACATTTTTACATTTTACAGGTGAAATGTTAATGCTTCTTTTAACTTATATGTCTATGTTGGAATGGGTCATGTGTACGTTTAACATATGTAGTTAAGTTGAAACAGCAAACAGTTTAAAGTCAAATCCACTTGCAATAAGTAAAACTTGACTAAAACCTTGAGCTGACATAAATAGCAATTCATATTGTATTTAACTTAAAATTTTAAGGCAGCTTTTGAACTCATGTTTTTGAGTTGAAGCTGCTGATTTTTTTTTTACAGTGAATTAATGAGTGCTCACCACTTCTTTCACTTTAAACTAATTATATTTATTTAGATGTGGAGGAGCATTCCAGTCAACTTTTGTTTTTTTTTCTTCATTACATGTGGCATCTTCCAGTGTTCCAAAGCATTAGAAATTGAATGTAAGTAAATTGCACGCAGGGTAATCTATTAAAGTGTCCGTTCATTACGTGGTACGGGGATTCTAAAAGAGTTTCGCTGAAGTGGCTGTAATGGTGGTTTGCTGCAGTGATTTCAGACTGTTGTGAAAAGGTCTCCGTTGCAGCCATTTCTCATCAGAATGCAGCAAGTTCCACTAGACCTCCTATTGTGATGTATATGTAGTTTTCTCCCTAATGGAAACCTGAACAATGTGTAGGGAATGAGCTCATGTGTAGAGGCACACGTTCAGTTACATATCCCCAACCCCCCGCCAACACACAAAGGGTCTACACTAGATTTGAATATACCATTCAATATGTACCCTTTTATTTAACCAGGAGATTCTGTCTTTTTTTTTTTTTCACCAGAGAGATTCTACAGATTTAAAATTCAAACATTAACCCTTGGCGCCCCAAGCCATTCAACCAAGGCCTGTTTTGCTATGTGCATATTTAAGCTGACGTGTTCTCATTTCTGACCGCAGTATGAACGTCTTTGAAAATAGTCCAGAAGTGGAGGCACACTGCAACTGCAACACACTCAAAGCAGTCTAAAGCCCTTGAAAGTTCGGACAGATTCAGCCGTGTCGTACATGGCGAAAGATTCCTTGACATCTTGCATCAAAAATTTTTCTTTTTGAACGTTTTTGAAAAACTCTCACAGTGTTTGTAAAATAAATAAATAAATAAATAAATAAATCCCCTCTCCTGTTACCAATTCACATAATGGTGTAACTACACACACACACACTCACAGTACATCATTTGATTATACATTTACATACAAAATTTATGTACATTTTTATACAGCTTTAGTCATAAACCTATGTGATTAGCGAAGTGTCTAATGCTGTTTATGATACTGTATGTTATTAGCCCTTGAATTAGATACATTTCAAATTCCGATACTAACCTGCAGTTGGACAGAATGGTCAGTAGAGGGAGACTGCAAACAATTCCCAAAATATCCACAGAGTCATTTTCATTAGACTCTGTTCAGAATAGACGTTGCACATATGCAGTAGTTAGTTCCAAATGTAGAAACAAATTTAGGATTTGGGGATTAGAGCAATGTGGTGGGGAGGGGTGTTCTTTTTTTAGTTGTTGTGTTATTTCTGTTATCAGTTTTCCCATTTTGTTTCTAGCTGTAATCTCTTGTCCTGTTGGGGGATTCTAGCCTTATTTTGTTTCATTGTGTTTGTTTTTACTGGTCTTTGACTAATAATAACGTCACCTCTGTGTGTGCTTCCAGCTTCTTGTGTTCCTCAGCACACAACTTATGACATTACATCACAGAAACAATTCAACACGAGCTGTTTTTGGGACTTAAGGGTAATGATATGATTTGAAACACTAACATTGCTTACATTACAGTGCAACAAACTCTCTCATTTGCAGTAATTGAAATATATATATATAATTGTTTTTAAATTATGTGGGCATTTGTTTATTATAAAAACTTTAAATTATTGCACTTGCATTCACACATTTAATTTAGAAAGCAACAACAAAATCTTATTGTATGAAGTGATGATACAGGGAAATATTTATAGAACGTGGGGCATAGGGATGTGGTGGAGAGTTTAACGGAGAGCGAGTAAAGAGAGAGGGGGGGAAAGGGAGGAGGGGGTTGGCGATGAAAGACAGAATGCTGACTCTAGCCAAGCACAGTCTCCCTCCACTTTGCCTCTTTCTTAATCACTGCATTGATTCCTGAAGCTCCGGACTTGAGAGGGTGAGAGAGAAAGAGAGGGGGAAAATAGGAAGAGGTTGGGGGTGGTGGAGGTATTGTTGGCCTGAGAGTGGCAGAGCAGATCTGGACTGCAATGAAATGCACAGTGTGCTATAAATTGACATAAGGAGCATTAAAAGGCATATGTAACATTTCCAGTGATTAATTTTGATGGTAATATTGCTGTTTAAGAAAAAAAAAAGAACTGTATAAATTACTCTCACAAGCAAATTTCTCTTCCAGCAATCGCCGCAATCAATAAATATTAGTGGTGGTCTAATTAGTTTTAGGAGGACGGCAATTAAATAATAGTGCCCTCTGTAATTGAATTAAACACCCAATTCACCAACATTAAACATCAAGAGAGGCATGTAATCGAACCCTTTCCTGATACAGCACCAGCACAACCGTAATAATAATGATAATAATAATAATAATGACAGTATTACACAATTGTTTTATCAACTAATGAGAAACAGTTTTTTCAGCACTTATATTTCAGCATCATAAACCACAGAGGCATGCTCTCTGGGCCTCGGAAGATGAAGTGTGTTATGGAAGCGCTAGATGAAGTGTTTTGCCGGGATATTTGTGCAAGTCTAATTAATTGGATGGCCCCTCTGGGCTGAGGTTGTATATTTGACCTCCTGACCCACTCAATACACACCTGAAAGATTATACAACAAAGCCCACAATTAGCCCTCTCCCAGGAGTTATGGGTGCACAATCAATATTGAAACATCTTAAAAACAAACCCACAATGGCTCTTACACACACACACACACACACACACACACACACACACCATCTCATGCTAAATACTGTAATGAAAGCACATTAACGGACTCCTAACAGTTTGTGTACTCCTTACACAAACATGAAATGTTATATAATATTTATAGACTCATACATTTTTGAGTATTTTTAAATCCTAATCCTACTTCTACATGTTAATATCAGTGAGGAAAGGCATGTGTTTTATGCTAATGTACATTTTGGCCCTTCAAATTTAGTTGCTAATTTAATTTTCTCACCTGTTTTATACCTAATTCATACTTATACAGGTTCATATCAGAGACTTTTATTTTAATATTTCCAAAATGGTGGAGTGTTTCAGCCCTGCTTTCAGCCCCAGCCCAGAGTAGAGGTTGTTTAAATGTGTGCCACCATGGCATTCTGGCATAAACTAACATCATATTAAAGAAATATCAATTTTCATTACAGCCAATTCAAATTACTTGAGATTCATTTGATTGTAACAATTTCAAACACAGTTTCATGGGACATAAAGCTATACCTTAACAAGTGAGTGCACTTTATTTGACTTTACTAACAGTGTGATTACATCTTTAGTCTTGAATTCTTATAGAGGGTATGTTTATGATGAAATGCATATAGTATACTTAATACTGAAATGTAATAAGACTGTGTGTGTGTGTGCATGTGTGTGTGTGTGTGTGTGTGTGTGTGTGTGTGAGAGAGAGAGAGAGAGAGAGAGAGAGAGAGAGAGAGAGAGAGAAGCAATGTAATGTCTGTTCTGGAACTTCTTCTCCATGTCAGTCCAAGAACAAGCGCTTGACATTTGACTGTACCCTGCAAACAGAAAGTCAATTACCCACGCTCCTTTGGGCTGACGTTACACACTGCTTCAGCATTACACTGTGTTTGGCTGCTGCCGTGTTCTCCTCTCAGTGGAGTGTGTCTGGCTTTAACCAAGATCAGTAGGTCATTATGTTCTGCCAGGCAGTATAAATGTGGTGTGTCCCCTAAATAAAGCTGGGGGTACTGCTCCATGACACGAGAGCCACCTCAGGAAATTGGTGCAATTGTTCAGTCAAATCTTTAAACACTAGTTCTGGTAGTTTCTAACGTTTTGTGTTTTGTGTTTGCGTTTTGTGTTATTTTCAGTGAAACTGAAAATACAGAGAGAAGATTATTGCTTTAAAATAGAGCCAAGTGAAGAAATGGACATAATCACATACTAAATCAACAAATAGACAAAACTGCTCAGAAACAGATAGTGAATATACTAAAGAATAGACTAACTAGAAAACAAAAAAGCAAAGACAAATAGACAAAATAAAGACAAAACATAAATAAACCCAGCAGCAGGAAAACAGCCAAAATTGCAGCTAAAATAGATGGGAATGTGTAAAGAAAAGGGAATACAAATAGAATATTTGCAGAGAAATTAAAAATTGTAGACAAAAACTAAGGCTGCAGCGGTACTGATACTATTTTATTTTTAGTCATGTGGTATACTTCTGTTTATGGGGTGTGTATTATGTTCTATTGCTTGGTGGCAAAAGATCTAGTGGAAAAGGGCTACAGATAATTTCAGCTGATCAAATATATTTACACTAAGGCATATAAATTAGAATTTTTCTGCAGTGCAGTGATAATCAGCTTTCTTAGGTACATTCATGGCCAAGCAAAAACAATGTAAATATCCTGCATATAAACTAAACTTACAGGATACTTAAACTTACAGGGTACTTACCTTGAAGTTAGCATTTATACAGATGCCTCAAACCAGAAGTTGTAGGTGTTAAGCAAGACATAGCAAAATGTGCAAGGTGTGCAAATATGAGTCAAGATTCCTGCAAGATTGATGATGGAAGAAAATGGACCGCTCTCATGCGCTTAGCAAAGCACGGTATCTCTGCAGCTCTCTTGCTCAGATATGGGATTTTGAGATGCAGGTCTGTTAGGGTTAAATAATTCTAGATTAGTACTTTAGATCATGGTTTATTTTAGAAGGATTTTAGAAAGAGCTTATTTCGCTTTTCACTGAAGCTGAATGAAATGTTTGGTGTCAGTCATCCACCATGTTAGTGTCTTTAGTTTACATATTTATGTTTTAGGCGATTGAGAGACAGTCTTGTCCAGAATGACTTACAATTGTAATCTTGTTAGAGATTCAGGCTGATTTTTGTCTAATAACTCAGGTTTAGTGTGTTTTTTTCCCCCTACTAGAACTGGGAATCTTGGCTGCAGTGTGGAAAGCTCCCACTAAACTAGATCAGTCTTTTTTTTTTTTTTTTTTTTACTTCTTAAGCTTTGTATATACTTGGCATCCATGGAGACTATTCCACGAAGCAGGATTTCTCAAGCCTATCCAATAAGAAGGGCTTCCTGATCTTTGAGTTTATATTTTCTGCAGAACTGAGAAATCCTGTTTTGTGAACCACCTTCCCGGGAGTATTCCTCTCAGTTAGCCATATAACTTAATCCCAAAGCAGAGGACCGTCAAATGGAGATGTGCTTGAAGTCTTCTCCTTGAGTCTTGACTTTGAGCTGAATTATTTTGTTTACTGAGAAATAGCTTGTGTTTCCACACTGGCTCCAGCCTATTTCCTTATTTGGTACTTCCTCCACCTGTTTCTTTTCTGTGGCCCCTCCCCATTTTTATTAATCGCAGGTTTTCTTGTTTTCTTTGGATGATTAGTTTTCTTGTTATGGAATTTCTCATGGTTCTTTGTCTTCCTGTTTTGTACCTGGTATTCCTTGTGTGCTTATCTCACTGCTATAGATTAGTTTTAGTGTATAAACTATGTATTCCCCATGCGTTAACGCACAATTTGTATCCGGAGAATTTCTGAATACACTGACCAGACTCTGTTTACACTTGACATTTACAATGCATCTCTCGTCTGACCAGATGAGATAAAAAGAGAAACAATTCATACATCATTTCTGTTTCACTTCCTGTAACTGGCTGTAAACATGCTTTCTCAAATGTTACTACCAGCAATATATTATACACTATATTATCCCAAACATCTGGCTTTAAAGCAGGTGGTGAATTTCCTTACAGAAATGGTGATTTTCACAGTGGTCAGCATCACAACTCTCCAGAGGACTTCTTGGACATGACAGAGAAGATAAGACTTGTGGTCATTTCTTCGCATACAGCAAAGGACTCAAAGAAATTCAAATTGATCTTTGTAAAACCCAGCCACTGTTCCCAGAAAAAGGCAAAAAAAATAATAAACACACCTCCACTCGACCATCCCATTTCCACTTGCATAACTCTGTCTGGACATGGACATGTATTCTGTTTACACTTTTGTTGAATGTGGACGAGAGCCCTCTCTGACTGCTTCTGAATGTGATTTGAGTGATCATAATGCATCTTCGAGATGTATACATTGCCAGGTGTAAACAGGCCCATTGTCTTTATGTCTCCTGATTTCTTCTGTCCCAGATTACCTTGGAAACCCCAACAGTAAATGTAGGTATACTGATCACTCATAACAATATGTCCACCTCCTTGTTTCTGCTCTCACTGTCCATTCTCAGAATTACTCTGACCAAACTGAAGCATCTTGAAGTTCTATAATTACAGACTATAGTACATTTGTGGCTCTGTATACTTTACTTTAATTTTTTTTTTACCCTATTTCATTCTCAGGGCTACGATGACACTGATGTGGTTTTGATGTGTTGTGCTGTTATGAGTGGATCAGACACAGCAATGCTGCTGGAGTTTTTAAACACAGTGTCCACTCACTCTCCACTCTGTTAAATACACCTACCTCTTTTGTTCACCTTGTAAATGTAAAGTCAGAGACAGTAGCTCATCTGTTGCTGCACAGTTTGTCAGTCGCCCTCTAGTCCTTCAAAGGTGGACACAGGATGCGACCAATAGGACGCTGTTGGCTGGATATTTTTGATTGGTCGACTATTGTCAGTACAGCTGTTACACTATGGGGTTTAAAAACTCCAGCAGCACAGCTGTGTCTGATCCACACTAACACACCACCACATTACTTGGTGTCTTGAATAAATTTGTGTGAATGATTTGTATTAATCAATCAAAACAACTCATTATCTTCACTTTGGTGAAACATATGCATGAAGTCCTGCAGTGTGCATTTCAGTAGTAGTTTGTTGTATGGTCAGTACAGTGCAGTAGTTTTGAATGTGTGTGTGTGTGTGTGTGTGTGTGCAGAAAGAGAGAGAAAGGTACAGAGTCTGCAGGGACGGAGTGACCTGAAAAACTCAAGCAGGTAAGACTGCACACCCACACGCACATTTCAACCAAGGGAGGGGAGGGGAGGAAGGGAAGGGATTTGATGCAGTGCTCCCGTTTGATCGCACACATTAGACAAAGCAAATGGTGAGAGTCACTGGGCTATGGTCTCAGTGACAGTGATCACACACACTGCAACCCACTTCCCTGAGGACCTGAATGAAACGGCTACACATCTGTTTTTTAAAATGACCATTTCTTTTTGTTTATTTAATAATTTTACAGAGGGCCTTTCATGTCATTATTTTTTTTTCTTTTGGGTTAAAATCCTTAATTAAAATTTTCATCACTATTTTCTTACCACACTATCTCTCAAAACCAGAGCTTCGTTTACAGAAGCTTCTTAGGTAATTTTTTTTTTTAATGCAGTTAGTCCATCTTCATAGTCTGATGTAGATGTAGATCTAAAAAGGTGGAACTAGAAAACATTTGATCCTCACATAGTGCAACAGGGAATGGAACTGGCAAGATGCAATATGCACCTGCATTCTCTGCAGATTGAAACTAAGAAAAAAATATGAAGCCACCGTCAAACACTTAACTTCTCCCACACTGCTACGCTGATTTTCCTTTTCAAATAAAGTTTAGAACGGGGAACTCTACTAATGCTTTCTGGAGAAAATCAGTTATTTTCTGCAACTGCTGCGGTGAATTTATGTTATCTGTGGAGAATGTTTTATCATTTACAAGAGAACAGAGTGCAATGGAGAGCTAGTTCCCCTCTATCCCCTTTCCACAAGCTTCTTATATATATATATATATATATATATATATATATATATATATATATATATATATATATATATATAAAAGAAGCCTCTAAATAGTTAGTTTTACAGTATCTTCAGTTCAGTCAATAATGAGTAATTCCGTTGTTGTTTTCACTTACACAATTAAGGAAACATGGATATTTGCCTAGGAATTTTGCATTCGGCTGCTCGTATGTTGCTCCTTACACTTGCAGAGAGATACAATCAGGCAACTCATCTTCTTTCTTTAAAACTAATGTTGGACCAGTATCAAAATGATATTCCCCTCATTTTTCAGAAATAAACACCTGCCCAAAAGGATGTTGTAAACTGCATACTCAGGCTAATTAGTGTGTGTGTGTGTGTGTGTGTGTGTGTGTGTGTGTGTGTGTGTGTGTGCATGTGTGTGTGTGTGTGTGTGTGTGTGAGAGAGAGAGAGAGAGAGAGAGAGAGAGAGTGAGAGAGAAAATGAGAGAGAGGTATGTGGGTGACATTTGCACTCCCATCCTCCTGTGCAGGAATCAATGCTCTCTAGCGTCCTGCTAATTTGTATTTTAGCTGTCAGAGCCCCAGAGGGACGCCATGATGGATTCATTCTGCATTGACTACAGCAATGAGAGCCTTCTCTTTCTGCTCAATAGACACTTCCTTCAAAAAACAGCCTGCTCTACACTCAAACACTACACTTCAAACTAACAGAGAAGGGTCTGGCTGCAGATATGCACTCTCTGCCTCACAAGCACCGCCAGCCTATTAATGACGTCAGTGCAGTCTCTGCCACGGAAACTGAATCACTGTTGTGTCTGTTGTGGAATACATTTGCGTTTCACGTGCGCAGCCAGTGTGAAATCTTTCAGATCGTCTGGTATAAAATTAGCTTTATCGTGAAAGTTTTGCAATATTTGATGCAAAAATGTTTTGTAAGTTTAGAATTTTGTATATGACACTTTTTTTAATAAAGTATGTTACATTTTGGTTAAGTTTTATCTGCATTTATTCATCTATGTTTTTAATTTTAATACAGCATATGCATGTCTACTAAACACATATGACCCCAATTCCAATTAAGTTGGGACGTTGTGTAAAACATAAATAGAAATAGAATATGATGATTTGCAAATCCTTTTCAACCTATATTCAATTGAATATACTCCAAAGACAAGATATTTAATGTTCAAATGGATAAAATGTATTGTTTTATGCAAATATTCATTCATTTTGAATTTGAGGCCGTTCCAAAAGAGTTAGGAAAAGGGCAACAAAATACTAGGAAAGTTGAGGAATGCTCAAAAAACACCTGCTTAGAACATTCCACAGGTGAATACGTTTATTGGAAACAGGTGAGCGTCATAAAGGGAGCATCCCCGAAGGCTCAGTCGTTCACAAGCAAGGATGGGGTGAGCGACTATGTGAGCAAGTTGTCCAACAATTTAAGAACAACGTTTCTCAATGTACAATTGCAAGGAATTTAGTGATTTCATCATGTACAGTCCATAACATCATCAAAAGATACAGAGAGTCTGGAGTAATTGAATGCCTGTGACCTTCAATCCCTCAGGTCACAATGCATTAAAAACCGACATCATTCTGTAACAGATATGACCACATGGGCTCACACTTCAGAAAACCATTGTCAGTGAACACAGTTCGTCGCTTCATCTACAAGTGCCTACAAGTTAAAACTCTACCAATCAAAGCAAAAGCCATATATCCACAAAGTAGAAAAGTGTCCTGTGGTCTGACGAGTCCACATTTCAAATTGTTTTTGGAAATCATGGACATTGTGTCCTCTGGGCCAAAGAGGAAAAGGACTGACCAGATTGTTATTAGCGCAAAGTTTTAAAGCCAGCATGATGGTATGGGGGTGTGTTAGTGCCCATGGCATGGGTAACTTGCACATCTGTTAAGGCACCATTAATTCTGAAAGGTACATACAGGTTTTGGAGTAACATATGCTGCAATCCAAGCAACGTCTTTTTCAGGGATGTTTCTGCTTATTTCAGCAAGACAATGCCAAGCCACATTCTGCACATGTTACAACAGCATGATTTATTAGTAAAAGAGTGAGGGTCCTAGACTGGCCTGAGAGACAGCCTACCGGACTGGGTCAGAATGGTGTTTAGACTGGAGAGCTAATAAAGGGTGAGCAAACAATCTCAGAATTTTATAACAAGTGTTTTTTTTTTTATTGAAATCATGAACTTTATGTTTAACAACAAAGCATCCACTTTTGCTGGACACCTTACTTCAAACCAGTCACAGGCCTTTTCCCCAGCTGAAGGATTTCTCGGGTGGGTGGAGCTCCGTTGGCTTTGCTGGCAGGTGTGTGTGTGTGTGTGTGTGTTTGCCCAGACACACTACTCAAGGCCCTGTTTTTTGCTAAAAGTGACCTTGGAATGGGACATGGAACAATAAACTCTAAATCAACATCCAGGCATGAGCAGCCAGGGGAAAGGGAAGTAGAGAGAAGTTGGCCGACACCTGTCACTCTGCGTTTGGTTTATGGATGTCAGTGGGCAGTCAGGTCACTGGTTTCTCTCTCTCTCTCTCTATCTCTCTCACTCTCTCTCTCTCTCTCTCACACACACACACACACACACACGTTGGTGTTTTGCAGATTCAGCAGAATGGCTCCAGTCACTGACCTTCAGTCAACAGAGGGAGGGGCTGTGACAGACAAGGGAAGAGAGAGTGATAGAGATACCAAGAACGAGAGCAAGAGAATCAGGGATAGGCAGAGAAAGAGAGAGCAAAGTAAAGAGGCAAAGGATAAAAGCATAAGAAAAAGTTGTAAGGAAAAGAGAGAGAGACACCAATAGAGAAAGAAATGGGAATGTGTGTGTGTGTGTGTGTGTGTGTGTGTGTGTGTATGTGTGTGTGTAAAACACTTTGTTTCGAGTCTTATCTTGCCCCTTGGAAGTGAGTTACAAGGTGGTTAAAAATGGTTAAAATGAAACAGGACAAACCTTCAAGAGCCTAAGTCATGAGAACAAACACACACACACAAAAAAAAGCTACAGGGGCACTCCGCTGTCAGCGATATCAGAGCATCTGGGCTTTAACATTATATATCATATTTTATCACCCACTCTTAACTCTCTGTGATGTGAAGCTGAATTCAGCTGCTTATTCTGCATCTTTTTGTTTAAATATCCCAGTTCCACCTTAAATTTTACAGTAGACAGAAGCGTTAGACTGTAATTACTTCATCATTTAGAGTGAAACTGGAAACATCAGCAGACTTCTAGTGATGATTTATACTGGTTTTGAAGCAAAGGCACATAATGCACTGATATTACATTAAACTAAGATAATATATATATATATATATATATATATATATATATATATATATATATATATATATATATATACACACACATACATTTGTGTCTTTATATGGTCGTATAATGTTTGTGCTGCCGTCTCCATTCTACCGCTGACTCACGTGGCATTCATAGACCTTCATTTGAAGTGTGCCCCTGAAAAATCTCGTTTGAAATGTTATATAGCCCTCCCCTTGGTCCTCCCCCTCTTTCCCAACAAGAATTGAGATGCCTGTAACCCTAGGCAAAGTGGATGGGTAGGGATAAGTGGTAGGGCTAAAGGGTGAAATGGGATTTGTCCTAAAAAAAAAAAAAAAAAAAAAAAAAAAGAGAGAGAGAGATCAGTTAAGCTTTGGCAGCACTGGAGCATTTTACATGAACAGCAGGGCACAGGCCACAGAGCTACAACAACATCTCATGTGATGTTTACCCTCTCTCTCTCTTGCAGTCTCTCTCTCTCCATCTTTCTTGCTCCACATGTTTCTGGGCTCCCCTTGAGCTCCAACAAATGACCTGTATAAACAGAACCTGCAGAAAACACTGCCGTACATTTGTATGAGGGCTCAAGGGTACAACTAAGGTCAGCCCTCTATAGGAGCCTTACATCCTTGTGGCACGCTGATATGAAAGGCTGCCGATTATAAAATCACTGTAATGTGCGGCTACACCAGCGGAGCTTCCCTTTATGGCACCGGAGCATATGGTGATGAAGTGAGGAAGTCTGGAGATTTCCACATCAGGGACTAAATGCATGAGGATAATTGAGGTGCTGCCTCGGTAGTGCCCTTATTATCAGGCCTGGGGAAAAGAAAGAGAGATGCAGATGGTTGTGTATTCATAGACATAATTTGTAAATTAAATATTAATGAATGGCTATAGCCGCACATAGAGCCCGCTTGTAACAGTGCAGTTTTCCACCATTTCATATGCATATCTGCACGTATTCACACACATATTGGTTTATGTACAATGTGAGTGCATAGTGTAATGTCTGAAAGTGTCTGGAGATACCCTGTATTTGGTGAGCCAACGTGCTTTAAAGTGCCCCCACTGTGGACGCATACAGGGTTAATTTGATGCCAAAATGTTTGAGAGAAGGATAGAAAACAGTGGTTCTCTGACTGTGCATTGGTTTCTTTCAAAAGCTGAAATCTGCTTAACAATAACCCTTCCGTTCAAAACAACGTGTCTCACAAGTTTCATATTTGCTTTAGGAAACATTACGTCAAAACTCCAGCCAGTGAAAGGTTTCCAGCACAGCAAATTCACCAGTGTAAAATGATTACACTTACTGTGTTAATTTAACACTGGTGTATTTGCTGTGAAGTGTTTGTTCCCTCATTGCACAACCCTTGTGAAAAAAGGTATTCTTAGATTGTGATGAAACAGCTAGCTATGAATTATGTTATTTTGGAGCCACTTATTTGTACTAAATCACTAGTATCTTGTAGTTTAAATGATGTTAGCTTATGCTAAATATACACAGAGTATACCAGTTATACGTTTTCACGTTTATGTATGTTTGCCTGGACTGCCCGATAGACACTAAAAATACATTTAAATTGTGATTCAATTATTCTTGATTATTCTTGTAATACTACCACTGTGCTCATCAATCACATATTTAATATATCAAGTGGTGTAGTCTCAGGATGTAATTAGCATATTTAGTACAGATGTTAAAGTATAGATTTAACATCACATTCATCATGAGGGACGTCTATAAACATAAGCAATATATCTCATTGCAAGCATTAGCTGCTGACATGATTTTTTTTCCTACACAAATGAAGTATACATTTTAAAATATGTTTTATAGTTTAATACAGAAAGTACATTAGCACAGTTTTCTGAAAGTATAATTTGCAAAAGCAACACAAAATTAACACAACTTTTGGAAGCATTTTTAATTGAAGTTTTCTTTTAAGACAAAAGTATAGTTTTATCATATAAAGCATATTACAAAGTATATATTTTCATGAAGTATATCACCAGTACCAAACTCTTTCCTTTTGCTTGCTGGGTTCCAGCTTCTGTTTGGGGTTTGCATATGCTTTAACTACAGTAATACTGAAGTTACAATAACACGGAATGGAAACACTCCAATAGGATAGGATTACAAACATCTGTGTAAGAGCATGAGCGTGTGCATGCATGCGAAGCAGTAATAAATCTCACACGGGGATAAGCGCATAAGAAGCTGCCATGTTTTATGAAACACACTCATAAGCAACACTAAGTGAAATGCATTAAAGTGGGTTGGATTTGCCACTGCAGCCATTAATAAGCAGAAATACACGCGTGGCTAATTTATTAACGCCCTGCGTCTGACATTCATTATGGCCCCCTCCACCCGCTCTGGACAGCCATTTAAAAACGAGATAGTGAGAGAGGGATGAGAAGAAAGAGTGCTCACATGGGGAATGGGAGGATAGAGGGATGGTGGGGTGGGATTTGGCTGTAGAGGAGACAGGACTAGCTCATGAGCGATCTGGTCTCGTCAGCGGGCCGTTACAGTGTCGCTTTAATCAACGTAAGTCCCCCAAAAAGACAAATTGGACTGTGGCCAAATTGCAGATTGGAAATGGTGTTCTCTTAAAAATGCCTAACTTTTTTTTTGAAGCCATTTAAACATAAATTAACAGTGATGGGAGGAAGGGAATAGGAGGCAGTGGCACCATGAGCGTGTGTGTGAGTGAGAGAGAGAGAGAATGTTTTATATGAGACATGTAGGCTACTTGCTGACAGAACAGAAGTTAAAAAGTCTAACAGATCAGGGGTCATAATCTATACAATTTATTTGAATGATTGGCAATCTCATTATTGCCATATAACATCTGAGAGTGGAAATGCCAGACTTGAGGGGCCACTTACCTGAAAAGGAACATTCAGTGGAGTTCTGTGTGACTGGTAATTTGATTGATGCCGAAAATTACTACACAGCAGAATCATTAGTGTTGAATGGATGTCTACTTTGCTACTGTCTCCTGTGTACTGTGTAGTCTGCATCATGTGGTTTGAAGGGGGTCTTGTTTACAGTGGTCAACTAAAAGGTTCAGGTCCCACTAATAAGCATTTAGTGAACTCCAGCCCTGTTTACACTTGGCATTGTAATCTAAAGACTGTGATCTGATCATAGTGAGTGGAATATCATCCTGTCAAGACACAGCGTGCTTACACACTGGTTGAGCTGACTCAGGAAACATTAATTACATTTTATTAGAACAGACAATACATTGTGTGTAGCTATTTCTTTAAAGAATGTACTGAAAAGAACAATTAAATTTCCCCTTGTACTATCTGATACTAATGCAATCTTGAATTAGATCGCTTGAAGTAAAAGTGATTTTGAAGTAAAGTAATGAAGAGTGAAATTGGGTTTTTACGCTATTACAGTAATTAGTAACTAACTTTGTTGAGAAAATATTCCAACACTACTGCTACATTTTGCAGTGTTTTCACCCACTATATAGGCCAGTGATGTCGCACAACACCTATAGGAACAGCAGGATTTGGAAACCAAGCATTGTTTACTTGGTGTGTATTTACATGTTGTTGTTTTTTTAGATTGAATACAGCTCTTCACCCCTGTTCATACAGAGCGGTGGAGATTTTTTGTTCCTTGTTGCACTATCCGGCTCACACTGGAGTCTTTTCTTCAGTCACCAATCCAGGGACCACTCAAATCTCTTCAAAAGAGATTTTACAAGTTGCCATTATGAGTTGGATAAAAACATATCTAGTTGCTACTGTAGCTTGGAGCCTTTACAAGCAGCTAGTTTGTGTTGCTGGACTGCATTCCACTGTATAGGCAAGTCTCTCTGGCCAGTCAGACGTCTGTAATATCAACATGTCATGTCACGTTTAGTCCATACTCATCTTGAGCAGGGATTAAAGTACTTGATTCCAGGTACCATATTTGCCTAATGGAAAAGCAAAACAGCCCAGCTGAGACAAGTAGAGTCCATGCAGTGGAAAAGCACCATTATTGAGCTCAGGTACTGATTCTTGAGTAAGAGTTTTGAATCACAACTGATAGTGCGTAGGCAGTGTATATATGCACCTCTAGCTGACACTTGGCATTGGGCATGGATGCTCCACAGCATCACATATTATTTTATGCTTTTCAGTGTAGATTTCACAACCTGTGTGTGTCTGTATATGTGTGTGTCTTAATCAATAATTATTTAAAATGTCTGCACACATTTTAAATGATACTTTGAAGACGTAGTGACCTATTTACCTAAAAAACATGCTTGGTCACACACACACACACACACACACACACACACACACACACACCCCTTACAGACACATAAGGTTTTGGGGTACTGCACTGCGTACATATATTGTATGGCAATGATAATTCATCACAGCAGAATGACTTGCTCCTCCCAGTGCTCTACATTTTGCCATTCATCAGTCCTTCTCTGATAAAGCACCATACATCCAGCCTTCTTGAACAGGACTTAAATGTGACCAATCTGACCAGCATTAAATGAACTCTAATGAGAGCCAGCCTGCTCTATACGCTCACTAAGAATGTTGCGCAGGGCCCTGCAAATTAATGAAAGCCCCCTCATCTCAAGTTAGGGAGAGTTTGTGTATCATCAGAAGATGAAGAAAACCTAGCTTTCCGGATATGAACAGTAAAAAAGACTCCACAAGACAGTAGCAGGAACAGCAGTGAAGTAAACATGTGACTGTTCTTGTTGAGGTTGGATTGTTAATAAATAATAGTCTGTGAACATAGCTGCAGGAATATATTTAGATGTGGCGTGCACTGTGCAGCCCCTCTCCACAACGTTAAAAAAACTTGCAGCATCACAGTATCATGAACCAAACTTTGAAGCTGAAAAATGAATATATAATGATGTTTTTATACTGTCTAGTACTCGTTTACTGAAACACACCAAAACAGTCTAAAGTTGCTTACTAATTCATTCATTCATTCATTATCTGTAACTGCTTATCCAGTTCAGGGTCGCGGTGGGTCCAGAGCCTACCTGGAATCATTGAGCGCAAGGTGGAAATACACCCTGGAGGGGGCGCCAGTCCTTCACAGGGCAACACACACATTCACTCACACCTACGGACACTTTTGAGTCACCAATCCACCTACCAACATGTGGGAGTAAACCCACGCGGACACGGGGAGAACACACCAACTCCTCACAGACAGTCACCCGGAGCGGGAATCGAACCCACAACCTCCTGGTTCCTGGAGCTGTGTTACTGCGACATTACCTGCTGCGCCACATTACTAATTCATTCCACATTAAAAAGTGACAGTTATTTTCAAGTCCTTAGGTGAGTTCTTACACTGGCATATTTGATGTTTAGTTACACCTTAAACAGTGAAGGAGTTATAGGCGCCTGGACAAAACTACTGCATCATTTAAGGAGACGCAAAGCTGCAAGCTGGAGAATAAACAGCTACATTTGCTTCTTGTTCTTCTACTCCACCCTAAGGACTGCAGCTGTTACAGAATCAGACAAATTCTGACTTGGATGACGGAGGGCTGATCACAAAGTTAAAACTTTAAATTAATGTATTGTTTTTGAATAAATATTGTTGGTTTATTTTGTTCTGTATATGGCTGGCTATTTATTCTTAAGCCAAAAAAGGAGGCAGAGTACTAGTGGAGAGTCAGGTGCAACTGTCAATAAATGGTCACATTTTGGCTCAGAGTTCTGGTAGGAGGGCCACTTATCAAAATTTTGCTTAGGGCCCCAGGAAAGTCTGGACTGGCTCTGAATGTAGTATATAATCTTTATAAAGAGCAAAAGTACAACGGTCTGTTTTTCAAAAGTTTCATAATGTTAAGACCTTACCTTTTTTCTAATGCAATGCTCACTCTGTCATTTAACAATGATCTTAATACTACAAAGCCTTGGGGATAGTCGACTCTGAAATTCTCGAGCCAGCTTACGGAGCACTAAGCTGTAATATGCTCCAGTCAGCTGGGTCATCACTCCTATCTCGCTGCTCCATGTTACAATCAAGTAATGCCTTATAAAATCTGGTACATCAAACCCTACTGAAACCTTTAAGCATCCAATGTGGCAGGGAGTGGTTTGGTAATGCAAGGAACATGAATAAAATGCTGTATAAAAGGCCATTGAATGAACTTTAGAGCACCACTGATAGGCCAGGCTCATAAATTTGGGCTACATAATGTGTTTAAGTGAAGTATATATTTCCCCTCCCTCTCTGTCTACTGGCATTCAAGCTAGAAGAATAGCATAGAAAGAAAGGTAGACTCTATAATAATAGGTCAAGCTGCCCTGTACTGACTTATGGAAGACCTGGATCAGGGAAGGCTTCAAGACATCCCCAAACATGAGTGACAGAAGAAATAAACAGCCGTTAAAAAGATCAAAATATACAAGAACAGAAAAAAAGCAAGGTAGATTGTGTCAAAGGATAAAAGAGTGGGGCAACAAAGGCTTACAATACCCTCCCTCCCAGCTCCCCTTTTCTTGGAATTGATTTATCCTCCACAAATCAGTAGACATAATGATTTCCAGACTGTTATCAGTATGCGAGGAGCAGTGGCTCGAGCTATGGGACAGGGTCACAGCACTCTCCCTTAGCCCTGCCTCTAAACACAAAGCAGAAATTGCTGACACACAGGTCCTGACGCCAGCGCGCTTTGATTCCCTGGGTTTGGACGCATGGTCACCTACATTAAGCTACTGCTGGCTTCATATACCATCTTTACAGAAGACTGCAGGGCTGAGGGGTGGGAGCTGACATATTGGATGCAGGGACGGGATTGGGGGGTGGGTGGGGGAGCAGTGTTTTATGTGGCGTATAGAAGAGCAGAGTGAATCTTTATGGCTGAAGAATACTGCAGTCAGCCAAAGAGGCAGTATGTCTTGTGTAAAAGCGAAGTGGCTAAATAGCTGCCTCAGCCATGGCCTTTCAAATGAGAAGGTTTTGCATGGGCCAGTGGAAAAACAGTGGACAGTGGGGGTGGGGGGGGGTGACTGTGATGGACGCACACACACGTATCATAATGCTCAGCTGTTGGTGCAAGGACTTGGATTTGAGATACTAGAGTGGGAGCCTAAAATATCCTGGCAACTTTCCTCCCAGACTCGGAAATGTTCACAGCATTTCTTTAGCTGGGTTTCAGCGTCAGTGGAGGATATGGGTCGGCAAGAGAATATAGGAAGTGGAGAATAAAGCACATAATATTTTCTAGGTCTTTCTCTTTTCTACCCTGAATTCCCACAGTGTCATACATGACAATTTCTGTGGTGTAAGTGTTTCTGGGAGAGGTGAGGGAAGTGGAAAACAGGGAAATCAGTGGATCATATTTGGACAGTACTGTATGAGAATTTGCTATAACCCCAATAACCCCACAAACAAGTCTTTTTTCTGATGTGGCAAGTTCTCAAATGTTTAGTAGCTCAGCCTATGTCACAGATCTTGAAGCTCAGTTGCGCGATGGAGCAGTGCTTGAGAGTTTCTCGCATCATTATTCCAAGACTATAGCTCTCCCTGTGGACAGATGTGGCTACATTAGGAACATCTATCAGTGTTGAGCATGCTGCATAGGTTGGGAAATTAGACAGAATGAAACTTTCATTTCTCCCAGTAGGATTCTTCGAATAACCCCCTGTCATAGAAACACATATTAATAACTTTTGAAGATTTCATGTTTAGAATAAATATATGTGGAGTACATACACAGGAATGTTTTAGGAAGGGACAAGCATGACTAATTATAGAGATTAGTGATGAACAACCACTCGGACTCCAGTAAGGAAAAAAAAAAGATATCATATAAAACTGTCTATGTTTTCTGTCACTCATGTTAAATTGCATAAAAAAGACTACTGAAATTGAATGGATCATGTTGAGATCTGTCAAGATGCTAAAGGTACATGGGGTATTACACAGACCAAATGGCATAGACAATGCACTGCCAAACTCCTTGCACCAGTGTGAACTTCAGATTCTTCCCTTAATCTGGAATAACTGCAAATTTTATTGTAGGTAGATGCAGTCTGAAACTTCACATGTTCAACCCACTGCAGGTCATGACTGCATGGTCACTGTCGATACAGTTGGGATTGTACCATTTCTATAGATCATGAAAGTGATGTTAAAAATCAGTTTTCTGTTCCATCCCACATTTTATGATTTATTCATTCATTGTCTGTAACACATGGGTACTTGTGTTTTTGGACTGTGGGAGGAAACCAGAGCAACTGGAGTAAACCCTCACAGACACAGGAGAACACCAAAATCCTCACAGATCGGGACTCAAACCCACAAACCCAGGTACCTGGAGCTGTGTGGCAGCCACACTACCTGTATGCTAAGCTTTCCTATTACCCCTACCTCTTGTTTTCGAGCGATATCTTGCCCCTTGGAACAGAGTTACAAGCCACGTACAAACAAGAGTTGTTTTTTTTCTCAAACATACCGTTCCATCTTAAAAGACGTGGAACTTCTGAATGTAAACAAACCAGAAAGAACAGTCATAGACATTTCCTTTAATTACTAGGCTGATAATTGGCTGAGGTTTCGATGATTAATTCTGATTACTGAGGCTAATATCAACATGACAGTGCAAGAAAACAGAAACCTCTCTTCATTCTGGGAATTTGTGTGGCATGTGATGTAAGTGAGCAATTGGGGAAAGGTCATTAACTGTGTTTAGGTGAAAACAAAAAGGAAAAGACAGGGGAATATAGTGTAACTCTTACACAGTGAAACAGTGTAATGACAAAGAGACTGGTGCAGTTGGCACAGTGGCAAAACAAGACTTGCCCGCCTGCCAAGGTGATGACAGTGGGCTAAAGAAAGATGCCACTTGAGGAGAAGCAGAGTAGAAGGGGATTATGGAGGATATACAGACTGGCAGAACCAATAGACCAATCTGTTGACCTTGGTGACAGGCGTTTGCTAACAACAGTGCACAGAGGTCAGGTGATTAAAGACTTGTTCTTCATCTTCTTTATCCTTCTTATCTCATTCTTGTTCTTGTCTCATTTACTCTCCAGGATAGTTTTCTCTTTGTCCTCCATATTTTTAAGAATGCTCCTCCTGAGATAAAGAGCCCATGTGTCTTCCATGTCTCTTTTCTTTGTTTTAGTGGAGATCACACATTGTACTATGCTTTGCTAAGATAGTAACACCCAGGTTTACCTGAACTGAAAACAAGTTGCCATGATGATATCACTAAGACGAGGACAAGAGTGAACTGCAAGCTTAAATAGAACTTAAATAAACTAAAAGATGCACCTCTGACCTGCAGTCACATGACTGCCAAATTAAAGTGCACCAGTGGCTGACACAAGCATTCCACTCCACAAAATCAGCTTTTATTTCATTCATTGTCTGTAAGTGCCTGTCCAGTTCAGGGTCACGGTGGAGCCAGAGCCTACCCGGAATTAACTGGGTGCAAGGCAGGAACACACCCGAGAGGGGGCACCAGTCTTTCGCAGGTCAACACACACTCACACATTCACTCACACACTCACACTTATGAATATTTTTGAGTCGCATATGCTACAGGGGTATGAATGCATGGTCTGTTTGTGCCTGAAAACAGTCAAATCCTTACATCATTTAAAAGCCCTTCTAGAAGTGTAGAACCTGTAAGGAGGAGAATAAAACTGGCTAATCAAGTGTTTACCAGGTTGGCTTTGGAATGGAAATGCTACTTCATTATTACTTTTATGCCCTGTTCTCCTGCTGGAGTGGGACTGACATGGTTCGTCTACAGCTTGTTGAAAACGCAGAAGCCCATCTTGTCACCAGGGTAGAATGTAGGGAGCATATTACACCAGTGCTTTAAAAATGATCTTGCTTTTTGTAGTATTTGGACTTTGCTGGTGATAAGTTGATATCCATTTGTGTTTCAGTTTATTCACTGATATTATTATTATTATTATTATTATTATTATTATTATTATTAACACAGCATTTTGTATGTTTTTGTGTTGTATTTTAAAACACTTTGAGTCTTGTTCTAGAAAAGTGTTGTATAAATAAGGACTTACTTGCATTTGCTTACTTCCCCCCATTCTTCAATGCTCAGCATAATTTTGACTATTTACGATAAATGTATATTATAACAATATTATTACATTAGATTGTGAAATTAAGAACACATCAGAGTATGAAAATACACAGTTTTATGATCACTTGGGCATGGCATATGTATGTCTGTTGTAAGAAACAATTGTCTTAATATTGTTTAAATGTTGTATATATTGACATTTTTACATCTAACTCGTGCCCACCCCCACCCCACTCCAGCAGTTTGAATACCTCTGACTTTTAAATAAATATTATTTGCTACAGTTTGTTTGTGAAGATGATTGATTGCTCCTTTAGGTCAGTACTGAGATGGAGGGAAACAGATACATTCACTCAGAAATGCTGCTATTGATAATTCAACAGTAAAACACAATGACATCATTAAAAACTTAGGGGTAGCCTTTGATTCGACTCTCACATTTGATACCCACATATCCAATACAGTCAAAACCGCCTTCTTCCACCTACGCAATATTGCCAAAATTCGGCATATTTTATCATTAAAAGATGCAGAGAAACTAGTGCATGCTTTTATAACTTCACGTCTAGACTACTGCAATGCGCTCCTGGCAGGGAGCTCGTGCAAAGCGTTACACAAGCTTCAGTTAGTTCAAAATGCAGCAGCCAGGGTGCTCACTAGAGCTAGAAAATTCGAACATATCACCCCAGTTCTCTCGTCCCTACACTGGCTACCTGTAAAATTTCGCATTGACTATAAAATACTCCTCTTAGCTTATAAATCTCTAAATGGTTTAGGCCCGCAGTATCTTACTGAACTTCTCATACCTTATCGCCCGTCACGTACACTTCGTTCACAGGATGCCCATCTACTCTTTGTTCCTCGCATTAAGAAAAACACAGCAGGAGGAAGAGCCTTTTCTCACAAAGCTCCTCAACTCTGGAATAGCCTTCCGGTTACTGTTCGGGGCTCAGACACACTCTCAATCTTTAAATCTAGATTAAAAACCTACCTTTTTAAACAAGCTTTTGGTTAATCACTCACCTTCAGGTTACTCCTTCTATATTGGTGTTCGGGCTGGTTTTCATATTATCACTGTTCTGTGTTAACCCTGTCATATCACCATAGCTACAGCATTCTTAGTTAGCTGTGTAGTAACCGCCAACAACGCTGTCTGTCGCTGGGTTCTCTTGCCTGACCAGTGGAAGCTTTTTTCGCAGGACAAATTTCCCCGTTCTTTACCATGACCCTACTAACCTCTGTGTTTTTATTTGTTCCCTTTGTCTGGCTTTCTTTCTCCTGTCTCTCTCTCATGCTTTGAGATGTCCTGCTGCTCTCCAGGTGTTGCCCTGATCCAGCCCCTGTGTCCTGTACAAGATCCTGTCCTTGTCTCATCTACACTATCATGCTTGGCCATGCTGTTTTATTTCAGATTAACTCTGCACCTAATTTTAACTCACACTGAATCCCTGATCACCTCCTCCTTCATCAGACTCATACATCACTAATATCATCATCCTCACCATTTTCATTTCTGCTTCTCCATCATCACCAATATACTACATTTATATTACTATAACCCCTTCATCGGTCATTTCACTTTTACTTCTGTTCTCTGTTGTGTCTCCGGTGTCGACCCGAGGAGGATGGGTTCCCCGTATGAGTCTTGGTTCCTTCCAAGGTTTCTTCCTCGTGTGCTGAGGGAGTTTTTCCTTGCCACTGTTGCCCCTGGCTTGCTCATAGGAGGCTTGGACCCGGATCTCTGTAAAGCTGCTTTGTGACGACTTTTTGTTGTGAAAAGCGCTATATAAATAAAATTTGATTGATTGATTGATTGAGGGAAACAACAGTTTATAGTCAGTAACATCCGTGAGCAGAGTATTGCCCAGAGAGTTCCCCCTACAGCTGATAAAGCACAGCGGTGTGTGTGTGTGTGTGTGTGTGTGTGTGCTTTAGTTTTGCCCTCTGCCTGCTTACTGCATTGCAGGAGCTGCCTTCGGACTGGATTGTGCACGGATGAGTCCCAAAAGAAGAGAGTTCCCTCAGAGAGAGAGAGAGAGAGAGAGAGAGAGAGAGAGAGAGAGAGAGAGAGAGAGAGAGAGAGAGAGACTCTAAACCATAACTGCATGTTTCCCCAATCATACTCCCAAGCCTCTAATAAACAACTGATCAAACACATTATGCTGAACAAGTGACACCAAATATATCTTCTCATTTCATCTGTCTCTTTCTTTTTTTATTTTCTGTATTATTTCTCTCATATTCTTCGCGTTTCTTGTGCTTTCTTTGCCTACTCTATCTCTTTTGCCTCTTTTGCTTTTTCATTCTTTCTTGTCATCTTCCCTTTTTTTCTTGTCCTCTTCCCCTTTCTTCTTCTATATTCTTTCTGTATCACTTTACTCACTCTTTTTTGCTTTTTGTTTCTTTTTGCCTCTCTCTATATATATATTTTCTTTCTTGCTATTCTACTCCTTTTCTTACATTGTACATTTCATTTTCATTCACTGCTTTAATTAATTCTTACTCATCTCTCTCTCTCTCTCACTTTTTTTTCTATTCCTTTAACTTTCATTCTTACTTCTCACATATTAATCTCTTTTGTACTCTCTCCCTCCTTCCTTCCCTTCCTCCCTCCCTCTCTCTCTCTCTGCAGTACAGCATAAACAGTTTGCAGATCTACAGAAACTTGGTGATTTAATCATCATTGTCATACTATCTCTGGTGTTTTCAGAAGGCAGTGATGGAGTTTGTGTGCTGTACTGAACTGATGGGAGAATGGAGCTCTGCTCTGCTGCATCGCCTGGGTGTGGTATCTCACAGCTCTGAAAAAGAAGAACTGAAACAGTGGGTTACATTCACAGAGATTTCCTGCTCTCTCTCTCTCTCTCTCTCTCTCTCTCTCTCTATATATATATATATATATATATATATATATATATGTATATATATATATATATATATATATATATACATATATATATATATATATATGTATATACATATATGTATATATATATATATATATATATATATATGTATATATATATATATACTAAAGAACCTATATATATATATATATAGGTTCTTTAGTAAAGGTAGTGGTTCTCTTTACAAATATGAGTTCTGCATAGGAACATTTACATAGAGAAAAGGGTCTTCAGATCAATGCCAGAATTAGTTGTATATATATATATATATATATATATATATATATATATATATATATATGAGGATGTGAATTTGGTCATTTCTTATGTTTAGGTACACACCACATTATCATCAATAGAAAATCTGTTTGTGGTTACACTTATTAACAAGCATGTACTGAAGCAGGCAGGGTTAATGTATTTGGCAAGATCTGAGGTTTAACAGTGCATGCATGTGGATGCATATGGGTTCACTATTTGGCAAATAGCAGGTCACTGTTACCCTTTCTATCTATGTGTTGCAACTAATTGTTAATGACTTTTAGTCTGTTAACAACTTAATTTATATCCATTAATGAAAGGAATTGCCAAAGCATGCTGACTTTGGTAAATATAGTATTATTCTAAAGTTGTACACAAACAATAAAATACATCTGTTACTGTTATATTTATTTTACTGTTTTATATAAAATACTGTTTTATTTATATGCATATTGTTTAGGTTCACAAATTTGTTCCTCTTGGAACCCCTGATGTATAACCACAGAATAATGAAAACAAGAATATGCCTGCACCTTAGGTTTCTAATCTCTGACCTCACAACATTTATATTTTAAAAATACTCTTTAAACTCTTTCTCCTGCCATATCTGTGCATTCCATACAAAACCATAGCAAATGAATCACATTGAATCGTGAGAATATTTGATATTTCATAATGCATTTCATTAAAAAAACTAATGTCCTCATGATTCAGCTGGTTAAATTTTCTATGACTTAACACAGGATACATAAATGTGACTTGAGAATATATTTCCCTTTAATTTTCCCTTTTCATCCCTGAAGAAAAACAAATGCATTTGGTGTTTATTATTAATGTTTATAATTGTTTATTACCTACCATATATAACTGCAGTTTAAGGAGCACCATCAGATCAATGTATACAACTAATACTCTACCTTTTTAAACCGCTGTAAATGAATAGGTCAGACAGTTTAATCTTTTTTTTTTTTTTTTTTGTGAATGAATGCCCTCAAATCCTCTCAGAAATGTTCTATTATCTATTCTAAAGCCTTTATAAAAGAATAAAGAGTGGTGTTGTTGGGGATAAACGTATTGATACCGTCGATTCCTGAAGAAATGTTGGGCGAGCAGGTGTCTAAAATCTCTGGGTCCTACAGTGTGCATGGATGGAATTCAGGCAGGTGACAAACTGCTTGTGCATTACGGAGACTGCCTCATTTAAATACTTTTTTTCAAATAAAGCCCACTAATCTGGAATGTCGAGGCTGAGGACTTACTTGTTTAGCTTTTAGTAATTAACCATTCCTCTTAGATACAGGCTGTAGATACAATGGTTCATGGAGACAGAGAATTGGGCTACACTGAGATGTTGGTGTTGGTGTAGTCACTCAGGTTTAATGACGGTGGAGTGGGGGATGGCAGTGTTTCAGGGTGCTCTCATTTCTGTGTTACTTTCTGGTTCTCTACTTTTAGTTAGGTTTTTATAGTTAGATCACTATAGTCACACTCAGACAATAATCATTCATTCATTCATTCATTGTGTGTAACTGCTTATCTAATTCAGGGTCGGAGCCTACCCAGAACCACTGGGCACAAGGCAGGAACATATCCTGGAGGGGGCGCCAGTTCTCCACAGGGTTACACACACTCCCACAATCACTCACACCTATGGAATCACCAATCCACCTACCAACGTGTGTTCAGGAGCACCTGGAGGAAACCCACGCGGACACATGGAGGACTCCTCACAGACAGTCACCAAGAGTGGGACTCGAACCCACAAACCCCAGGTCCCTGTGACTGCGACACCGTGCTGTTCTCAGACAATAATCATATTCTCTATAATGCGTAAATTCAAACTGAACTAATGCCGTCCCTCTACTCCCTTTAAGTTAATGTCTGCCCTCCTGTCCGTTGGGGCGCTAATGCAAGCCTTACTGTTGGTTCTTCTGTTCACTTGCTTATATCTGCCCTCCATTTCTGGCATCTGCTACACTCCATACTCTCCAATCCTTCACTCCACATCTGTGGCATCTGTCATCCTCATGCAGCAGCTCCTGGATATTTGATGGGAGTGATTCAGCACAGTCCCATACTAAAAACCTCCACTAATATATAGACTCCAAAGCTGTATCTACATATACAGTCTTCTTTGTTTAAAATGTATTGATGACACACCTTGGTCTTATTCTTTTGAGGGAATGTTTGCTTGCTGCTGTTGCAACTTTTGATTTTGTTTTAATTCTGTATGTCTCTAAAGCTTCTATGTGACACCACCAGGTTGTAAAAATGTACAGATAAGTTTGACTCTACTGATAGGACTCATACCTGAATGGCAGTGCTGCATTAGCATTCTCGTGTGTTAGCCTCTGAAGGGCTGATATCAGTCAGGCTGTCCTTTTCATGCCCGAGTGATCTTCCAAGCCATGGAGGAGGACCTGATAGAGAGCAGGAGATGCTCCCACGTATAAGCACCGAGACAGCCCCCGTCGCCCCCCAGCAATGTTGCCACTGCCCCCAAAAGAAGAGTCAATTTAACAGCAATCAGCTCCCGATCACAAGCAGCCTGCAACCTGCCACCTCTGCAATGACTTTATCATCCTCCTTCACTCTCTCTTTCTCTCTCTCTCTCTCTCTCTCTCTCTCTCTCTCTCTCTCTCTCTCTCTCTCTCTCTTTCCCACCCCCATTCACACCCCTGCTTTCTTCAGTCAGTTACATTTACTGTTTTCTTAAGATATATGTGGATGGATGTGTAAATAGTGTTCCACTGAATTTGATGGCTACATTTTAGTCATTTGAATTTACACATTATAGCTCATTGTCTGTGAACAGATTTCCATTCAACAGTTCATAATTCAAAACTAAATTTATTAATACAGACATACCCATGGGTTCTGGATTATCTTGGAGAATCATTGCCACTGAAACTATATTTTAGCCAGCGTGGACAGGGAGACAATTATGTTTGCTTAAGGCTGCTCTTTATTACACCTTGAGCATAGAGAAAGCAATTTGGGCTTCTCTGATGCAGGGGTACCGCACATTTAAAGACTCCCATCTTTGGCACTGTGAATCCCCAGGCAACACCACATCTCACTGCTTACCAAGCACACCCAAACACACATCACAAAACCCCCCAAATCAACTTTAATCCCCCCTGACAAATAACCCCCTTATCAGCCCCAAACTATCCAAACATGTGGGGATCTTCAGGACTCATGACTGCAGACATCAACAACAAATTCCCTAAGAAATATAACATTTAACTAAGAAAAATGGTGATATGCCTCTTTTGCATTTTTTTGACAGGCTGCCTACCAGAAGAGGTGTTTTCAGGAATGTTATTTTACTTTCTGCTGTTAGTTCAGCCATATTTCACATAGAGCTTTTCCACCAATGAGGGAACATTTCCAGTTTGGAACCGTTCAGCACATTTCCACCGACATAAACTGGTTCTCAAACTACCAAAATATGTTTCCAGCTGAAACCAAAGTAGAGTAGGTTCTTCAGCGTGAACCGTGGCTTTGTCCTTGGGCGTTCAGTCACTCAAGAAGGAGCTCAGAGCCTCAAACATAAGGGTATGGCCCAACGGAGCTGGATGTAATCATTTACAATGTTTCATAATAATAAATAATAGGAAATAAAACAGGAACATGCTCCGTTTGTGTGTGTTTCTGTGGCTGTGTTTGGCTGCATTACTCTGCTGTTCACAAGCTCAGCAGGACAGCACGGACCTCTGCAACATTTACACATATATTATATGTCACAAAGAGAGAAGGACTGCTGAATTTGTATTATTTTAAGTGAGTATGTGTCTGTGCCTGAAATATTGTAAAGGGAAGTGGTAGGGAGAAATTTTGTGGTGTTACTGTGTTTATAAAACTCTATATAGCTGCGCACAACCTCCTTACACTTCACATGCTTTAACCTGTTACATTGAATAAATAAGTAATTTTAATTCTTAAAATCAACAAAATGTTCTTGGTCTGCTTTGTTCTTTGGTGGTAGATCATCTAGGATTTATTTTTAAAAAATGAACAAGAAAAACACTGATGTTGGTGTTATATATTAAGAACAACGCTTCTTCTAAGTTCTGTACTTCTATTTTCTGTACAATACAATAAAAACCTCATGAAAACAAAGACACTTATATGACGTACCAAAGCAGACCTTCTAATGACAGGGGTATGTACTTTCTGTATTTGAAATGCCAGAAAAACACACGTGACAATGGCTATATGGCTATATGACTATTGGTGGTCCAGCTTTTTTCTTGTTTGTCTTTGTCAAATAATTTCTTAATCATTTTATCTTTTAAATCAAAGTTCAGATGAATTAACAAATTACAGATCTCAGTTTTATTGCATTTTATCTATTTTTCTGTAAGTGGGGTTTGTAGTTTCTTATATGAATCTAATCCAATACAGTTATTAGAATGTGGATAGGAAATGGATGAGTTGACAAGTATGTGGGTTTTAAAGGGTTAAATACAATCTTCCTATACCAGTGTAGCCTTGTGAAGAAATAGAGAAAAGGTACAACATATGGTCCCTGGGAGATGGCTAAAATACAGATCTACAGATTGGTGAAAACAAACACACATACACTAAAATGTGATCACCTCCCCACACACACACACACACACACACACACACTCACACACACACTTGGGCTATTTCAGTCCCCTGTGAAAGTTTAGTAAACTCAGCTGGCCCCTCTGGCCCCTGCAGGCACAGAGCTAAATCATAGGCCTGACAGGGTCCTTTCTTTTTATAGCTGCCCCCTGTGTAACCAGCCCAGAAAAGGGAAGAGGAGAGGCGACAGCCGCACACACACACACACACACACACACACACACACACGAGTGTGCGTTTAAAACCCAATACACATGTGCATGCACACACACACACACAGAGAGATAGACATGTACGCACATATGTACATATCAGCTCTACATATTCCTACACCTTAAATCTCACTGCATTCATGAGTTTATTCATGCATATAATAATTGATAACCTAACTCTAACTTAATAGGTAGATGGATAAGCATTTTTAACAATATGTGTAGGGTGGCACGGTGGCGCAACTGGCAGCGTCTCGCTCACACAACTCCAGCATGCTCGGGTTGTGAGTTCGAACCCCTCCTCGGGTGACTGTCTGTGAGTTTGGTGTGTTCTCTCTGTACTTATGTGGGTTTCCTCCGGGTGCTCCGGTTTCCTCTCAGTCCAACAACACACCGGTACGTGGACAGACTACTCAAAAGTGTCCATATAGTGCGAGTGTGTGAGTGAATGTGGGAGTGTATGGTGCACTGCAATGGAATTGGCTTCCCGTCCAGGGTGTATTCCTGCCGTGCGCCCAGTGATTCCGGGTAGGCTCTGGAACTGTATAAGCGGTTACAAACAATAAATTAATAAAATAATTCATTCATGATTCATGATGAAATGTCCATCACAGAGCAAACATTATATACTCACACCTGTGGACAATTTCACATAACCGGTTCAAATACCAACATATGTGTTTATATTGTGAGAGGAAAGAGGAACACCTGGAGGAAACCCAACCAGACACATAGAGAACACTCCTCATAGATGTTAAGGTTTTAGTGTTACTAAGTGAACTCTGATGCCTCAGTTAATCACTAGAATAATTGGTAGAGTACTCACAGGCTTATATAATAAGTGACAGCCCTTATATATAAACATTGTATATGTCTCTTGGTACCACATTATAAATGATAACCTACAGTTCTAAGGGCAATATAATCCCATCTCTCTCACACACATGGCCTGATATATGATACAATGTGATAGCAGCAGCATATGGCAGGTGGCAACATTAAACTGACCTAAACTCATTTGTCACCTGTCCACGAAAATATGTCTAAGCTCTGGACAGTGGCCTGTCCACTGAATGAATTCACACAATGGCAGGTCAAAGAATGGAGTCCGGGCAAAAGTCCATTACAGCTGGTTAAAATATCAAGGTCACCATTGCCTCATTGTTTCTCAGTGTTAATGGATTTTTTTTACCAGTCCTATGTCCTTCAAAGGATCAAATGCATTTGTTAACCTCTAAAGCATGGCATTTGGTGTCCAATGTAGTATGTGTAATTGGCAGAGGGAAGGGGATTGGGATTGAGGGAATTACTTGAAGTCACCACTTCTTTGTAAAGATCTTCAGGTGTGCACACACAGCTTGTGCAGTCCACATAAGAAAAAAGTCAAAACCAATCAAACACTGGAGCAGTGGCACATAAGCTCACCTCAAACAGTGCCAAGTGGGCTGTGAAGAAGTGGAACAGCATGGAGTGCCCTTTATGATGTAAAAGTCATCATCCAATATTAATATAATTAAGCAATATTACACAAGGCACGGTTCCACAGCAGGTAGTCACACAGCTCCAGGATCCTGGGGTTGTGGGTTCAAGTCCCATGCCAGGTGACTGTCTGTGAGGAATTTGGTGTATTCTCCTTGTGTCTGCATGGGTTTCCTCCGGGTGCTCTGGATTCCTCCCACGGTCCAAAAACACAGGTTTGTAGGTGGATTGGCGACTCAGAAAAATGTCCATAAGTGTGTGTGAATGAATGTGTGAGTGTGTGTCACCCTGTGAAGGACGGGTGCCCCCTCCAGGGTGTGCTCCTGCCTTGCACCCAGTGATTCCGTGTAGGAAGCACCGTGACCCTGAACTGGATAAGCGGTTACATATAATGAATGAATGAATAATTCACGAGAGGGGAGTGTGTGAGATGTTGGCACTGGTATACTGGTATGTACAGGCAGAGTGTTGAAGATCAGTTCACCAGTGCTAATATCTCATGTGATAGCACAAATCTCGAGTGCCAATTCATTATCCCCATTTATTATTAGGTTTTAAGGTAAAGGAGACAGAAAAAATTATTAACCATAAACAAGTAAATAAACATTCCGTCATGCAGTCCTGCAGTATTCAATATGTACATTTTGGAGTATGACTCCAGAGATGTCTGGAGAATGAGAGCAGTGTAGAAAAAAATAGCACTTCGATACGAGCTGAACACAGCCACAGAAACCACACAAACTTTGTGTTTTCCTCATTTTTATTTCCTTGTGATTTTAAGTTGTTAACAAATCAGAAATCTTGTAAACATTGGTGTCATTGCTAGGTTACATGCATTTTGCGGAGTGATACCGGAGGTGCTTCGTCAGAGTGCCATTATCTACTCTAACTGAGTCTGCATGGAGTTCCTCGGAGCACTGGTTTCTTTCCACAATCCTAATGCTAAAGCTGTGAGTGACTGCGAGAGTTTGGTGAGTTTGTGATGCCCTGTAATGGACTGGTGCACTGTCCAGGTTGTTTTTATGTCTTTCGTCCACTGATTCTGGATAAGCTCCAGACTTATAACAACCCTGATCAACATAGTTACAGAAAATGAATGAATTATTCTATATAAAACTAAGTAAGCATGTTGCATAATTATGTATCCACAGACTTTTGGCCAAGCATGACATTGGCTGTAAATTGGGGGTTACGAATCTGTAATGAGATTTTACATAAAGATGGCCAGTTTGGAAGTAATATTTAAACAATGAAACAAATTGGGCCAAAGAATTCAAATATCACAACTTAAACATTAAGTGGAGGGATTGGAGAAGGGACTTTCTATCAGTGACTGCAATGACATTCCTGCTCTCTTAGTTGTGGGGGAGGAAGAGGGGGAGGAAGGTGTAAAGGACGCAGGAAATTCACCCCAAACTTAATCTACAGCTGCTGTCAATACACATTACAGAAATAATCAAAGCCAAAACAGCAGCATCACAATACTAATAGCGTTCTGCTTAGAGAGAATTATAGACCAAAAATGGCGAATCAATGAAGTTATGATGGGAATCATATCCAAACAAATATCTAAGGGGCTAAATTCTTGGGTTATTTTCACTTCTATAGCACATTAGATGAGGGTTTGTTAGTTAGACTCCCATGAGAGAAAAGCCAGAAGAAAAAAAAGGGCAGTTGAGCTGGAACCAGGTAAAATCGAGTTAATACTGGCAAGCTTACAGCACTCTCTATAAAGTGTGACCTTGGGCGGCTGCTCGGCGATGAGAAAGCAGTTGTCCTGCAAGTATTTCATTTAAAAACACACCTTTAAGGTTGTTTCAGAGGCACCTGTCCCCAGTGTAACTTCGTACTCCTACTGTAGAAAGCCATTTTGTTTTTCATTTAGCCTAGTGACCTGGGGGATTACGTTCATACACTGTGTTACCGAGGTAATGGTCTGATACTAAACCTCGCAAGCTACCGTGACCATGGAACAATGGTCCATCTGTGTTTCTGCTGCAATAGCATATGGCGCGTAGCTGGTCTGAGATCTAAATGCACCATTAAAGCCGAAACATAATATTGTGAAATTTGTGAGGAAACATACTGTGTATTGTTATTAATCATCATTAGGTGAATACTAGGCCCATTCACAACACCATGTGGTCTACAGTGAAAGCTATAGCTGCATTCCAGGGCAGGTCAATAGACACGTTCTCATCCAACATTGGAGTATTTTTGTTGTTGTTATCACCCCCCAGCACCCCCCCCCCCCCTTTTCTGCATTTTTATCTTCTTCTCAGTCTGTTAAGAGGAGCCTCTTCTTTTGTAATACATACTGTGTGAGTATGAATTATATAAAGACTTTAGTATAATGAAGGCACACTAGACATAATCTGGTGCAGCTGAGATGATTGGATGGCTCTGGAGATATTAGGGCACCTCCAGCATCTGTCCCTGTTTAGAGAAAGTGTCTAAATGAAGTGGAGCCATTAACACTTCAGTCCATTTCCAGGCTGCTGACTCAGTTGCAGCAGACAGAGGGTCAGTAGTGGGAAGGGGCAAACCACTGAAGGACATTTTCACTGAAGGACTCTTGTCACTATCCTTGGTGGAGACTGATGGGAGGGTAGGGATTGAGCAACAGAAATTTCCTGTGTTTGCACTGTGTAGTGTCTCTGTCAAACAGCACCAGGGTCCTGGGTTCGATCTCTGCTTTGGGTCACTGTCTATGATGAGTTTGGTGTGTTCTTGGGTCTGCATGCATTTCCTACAGATGCTCCAGATTCGCCCCAAAGTCCAAGGCCAAGCCTGTTAAATTGCCCACTACTATAAGTGAGTAAGTGTCCCAACAAAATATTTCTTGCATTTATGATTCATTCATTCATTATCTGTAACCGCTTATCCAATTCAGAGTCACGGTGGGTCCAGAGCCTACCTGGAATCATTGAGCGCAAGGCGGGAATACACCCTGGAGGGGGCGCCAGTCCTTCACAGGGCAACACACACACACACACTTTTTGAGCCGCCAAGCCACCTACCAACGTGTGTTTTTGGACCATGGGAGGAAACCAGAGCACCCAGAGGAAACCCACGCGGACACAGGGAGAACACACCAACTCCTCACAGACAGTCACCCGGAACGGGAATCGAACCCACAACCTCCAGGTCCCTGGAGCTGTGTGACTGCGACACTACCTGCTGCGCCAACATGCTGCCCTTTCTTGCATTTATATATGTTTTAATTTCTTTACTCTTTAAAGTTTTTTTTTAAATATGCATGTTTCACATGCAATTATTGTACAATGATTACAAACACCGTCTAAACTTTACAAACACCATCTAAACTGATTGTTTTAAACATGATTATACATTTAAGAGAAAATATATAACTTGAGCAAACTTCTTTTAAAAAGTTTTAAAATACTAATATGAGAAGGCAATTTAAAAGTAATCAATCAATTATGCCCTTAGGTGAAAACAGAAATTGAAATGGTAAAATGAGTGGCTCCCTGCGCTTCTAGATATAAGCAGGCCAAGGGTTTCTAGTGTTAAATTGTGATGGGCGGTATTGTACCACTGGCCACCAGCAGGAGGACTAGTCAGAGCAGGGAAAGACACTGGGGAGTTGGGTCCTAAAACTCCAATTCCCAGAAGTCCAGGCTGTGATCAGAGCCAACCAGCCATAGCTATATAGCACACTATAAAAACCCAGCCTGAAGCCTCATTCTTTGTCAGACCTTTGTAGTGGGGTGACTGGTAAAGGTGGTTTTTCAACTACTACTACTAATAATAATAATATTAATAAGAATAATAAAGTAAGTCTCGAAAGAAAGTAAATAAAGAAAGAGAAGGCTGAACTCTGTGCAGTCTGTTTTGATTTTGGGTGTGTTTGAGTTTGGCTTCCTTTAGTCATTTTCATTCAGAAAGCCATATTTTGTTTGCACATGCCAACCTTTTCCCGCCTTTTTTAGTACAGGCTTGCGAGTTCGAATGCCACACAGTACATGCTTCACAACAATTGCATAAGCACAACCTGACTGACTAAATGATGATGCAATTATGAACAACTAATTTAAACAAATTACAATGATAAAATACATTATAACCATAAAATTATCTTCATTAAAAAGCCACATAACCAACCCATGATAAAATAAAACATATTCTAATGTTCTAAATTAAAATAATACCTTGTATTCTGCCCTGCATTTGGATCCACCACCCTCACACCTTTAACAGAAATGGTGTTTTAAAACTTTAATGGTGTTGCCACATTTTTTATTTCAGCATACTGATCACTTTATAATACTATTTTGTCTTCACTTTCTTTTTGCCTCTTTTTGCCAATCCTCAGTTCAGGAGTGTTTCTCTGTGTGTATTCCTGTGCTTGGCCCTGGCTTGATTTTCATTTGTTGGTTTCTGCTTTGCCTTTTTTTTAATAAACTCCGCGTAGCTCAAGTCAGTCTGAACTTTACTTGCATTTCACAAAATACAGGGGGATCACATTCCCTTCCTGAAAAATGTGGGGGAGCATCATTCCCCTAGCTACAGCTCCCTGCACTACTGGCCCCAGCCACTGGGATTGTACATGCTGATGCGGTTGAATTGCTGGATTCAAGAACAAATAAATGAGAAGGTTGTGTCAGGAAGGGCATCCGGTATAACATCTTTTCCAGGTTAAATATATGAACTCATATTCAAAACTGTAAAAACGTACAGTAGAGGTACATTATTGGTCACTGAAGGTACAAAAAGTGTAAATGCACCTTTTAAAAAGTACCACAGTGGTGTAGAGTCCAGAGAGGGATATTTATAATTTTTCATTATTGAACTGTGTAACATAAAAGAACATAAGTCCTGGAGGTGAAATGGAGTGTATGAAATCAATACAATTTAAAAATCTACAATTATGAAAGTATAAGTTACAATTATGGCCCCCATATTACGGTACTGCATATGTTCCCTTGAGGATACCACCACAGTGACAGTTTTTTTCAGTCAGTGTATAGTGTGGGTCATTCACATCAGCATGGCCTTAAGTAAAATCTGATACGTCCAGGCCATTGGGAGTCAGTACATTTGCTGTTTAATAGCAGAAAGACAAATCAAATGTGAATTAATGTCTCATACACTTTTCAATGACCACTTTTATGTTTTCTTTTTGTCCCATTATGTGAAATGTAGCTAATAAACAGTGTGATCAGGAACATGGAGACAGCCTCACTACTGATTATCAGAGTGTGAGTGTGTGTGGTGTGTGTGTGGTGTGTGTGTGAGAGAGAGAGAGTTGTTTGGAGCTTGGTCATAGAGTGGAATCATCTCTTGCAAGAGTGATGCTCCTGTGAATGTAAAGCGAGAGCTGTAAAAGAGTACAGGCAGCACACAACCTGAGATAAAGCGCGTACAGGAGCAGAGAGGTGAGAAAAACTAAGAAAGTGCAAAAAAAAGAGAAAGATAGGGAAGGCTGGAAACAAGGGCAGAGCGATAGAGGGCCAGCGAGAAGGTGCAGATGGAGGAAAAGTGCTGTTGATAGATGGTTCTCTCCATTTGGGTGCAGTTTCCTTGCGATAAGGGTGAATGGGGCATGGGGGATGAAGAAAGGAGAGAGTTTGAGGGGGGAGAGAGGGAACTGGAGGGGTACAGAAAGAGAAATCTCACACCATCTTTTAAGAGAAGCTGAAGAACAGACCGTCATTCATATGAACACAAAGCTCATGAAAATCATACTCTACAAATGTAATCACACACACACACACACACATATATATATACAGTTTTCCGTGGCTGCTGAGGGGGATGCCAGTAACAGTCCAGTCTCACTGTATATTCACCTGATTTGGACAAGCAGCTTTAGACTGCATTAGCTAGGATCATAATGAGATTGCACAACCACCCCAACCTCACGCACCCCAAAGATTTTTTCTATGATGTCATCTGTATGTAATTGAGGTGATTTTTCTCCTTCTTACTTTCTCTCTCTCTCTCTCTAGATGAGTTACAGTGAGTAGATATAGGTAGAGACAGTGAAACTAACCTGTGTCTATGTTCATGGTCTTGCATTGTCTTTGAGCTCTAAGTCCAGTCCCTCTTCAGAAATGCTCCACCCCTCCCTCTGCACAGTTCCATCTACACCCTGAGACATGGCAGGTCCACTTTCACAGTGCACACATTCACTCATAAACACAGCTTGTAGGACAAGTCTGTCCACTTTTATACATTATCGCTTATGTTGATTTTGAGTGCAACCTGAAAATCAGCTTTGTGCAGTTAATACAAGTGAAGGTATCCAAGCCACTGCTTCTTTTCACACATAATACTACCACTAACATAACAATATTGGAGAGCTCAACACCCTTAGAGGGGAACCTAATATTCACAGGTCTGTTAAGTTAGCTAACAGATTAAAAACATCATTGAGTTTAGACTGATTTCACTAGGGGTGGCACAAAGGTAGTGTTGCTGTGAAACAGTGTTTTCCTTGAACAAAAATGCTACCTCCTTGAACAAAAATGCTAACTGCCCAGATCTGTTATGTCAGCTAATGGGCACTCACACTGGATAGCAACGTGTTGACCACAGGGTGGGGGAAGGTCTCCCAGTGAACTCTTGATTTCCTAGTGATGTGTCCACATGTAGAGGTTTGTCCATCCAAAATCAGCTTTTTTTTTTATTATAAATGACTGTAATTACAATAAAAGCTTTGGGTTTACAGGTTAAATATATAATTACTCTACAGAGATGTCTCCACTTTATATCTGCTCCTCCTCCTGCTTGCATTCTACTCTGATGCACCGGCCCCACTCTAAACTGACATTATTTTAGCCAGCCAGGACACTGATCAGAATATTCATAAGCAATTGATCCAACCAGCCACCAACATCCTCCGCTACCTCTCCCTCTCCATCTGCTTGACCCTCTTTAACCACCTCTCTTCTTTTTCTTTCTCTAATTTTCTTCTACCTGAGAAAAGGGGACGAAGGTTAACAAATTAGAATGTGGAAAAAGTAGAATTGGATCGAACTGTACATAGGTTACCTTAAAAAAAAATAAGGCAGCAATATGGATCCAAAACAGTTAAATTGTGGAAGACCTGGACTACAGAAAATATTTGATGAGATTGCGTGATGCCTACTGTAATGCAGAGATGGCAAAAGTCTTCAACTGCCTAGTTTCTCTAATCATCTCAGATCATTCTCTGAGGTGTTGGGTGCAGTGTAGTTTCAATGTGAATTCCTACTTATTTTACACATGGACTATTCCCAGGATTTTTACAGTGTGTACATCATCCAGTTCATACTCATTACACTAAAAAAAATGCTCACATGATGCAAAATTCTGGGAATCACTATTAATTTCTGGACCTAATTGGCCACTATTGTTGTATGTAATGTAATAGACAATTTTAAGAAAACCTTTTTACAGGCATAGAACCTTTACAATACATTGAGGTTACATGTAAACCCAATTATATTTTAAATAAAAATAATAGGTTAGCACGGTGGTGCTGCAGGTAGTGTTGCTTTCACACAGCTCCAGGGTCCTGGGGTTGTGGCTTCGAGCCCCTGTCCAGGTGAATGTCTGTGAGGAGTTTGGTGTGTTCTCCCCATGTCTGCGTGGGATTCCTCTGGGTACTCTGGTTTCCTCCCACAGTCCAAAAACACAAGTAGGTAGATGGATTGGTCACTCAAGTGTCCATAGGTGTGAGTGTGTGAGTGAACATGTGTTGCCCTGTGAATGACTGGCGACCCCTTCAGGTTGTGTCCTTGTCTTGCGCCCAGTAGGCTCTGGACCCACGCGACCCTGAACTGGATAAGCCGTTACAGACAATGAATGAATGAAAATGATCACACTGTTTGCTGTCTGTGCATGAAACATTGAGTTGCTAGTGAGCAATGAGGAGTGAATCAGGAAGAGTTGGTTAAATTGGAGAACTGGGGAATACTTCAAACCATGTTCATCACAGTCATAAATCATAAAGCTCAATGACTAAAATTTTACCCAAAAACCTTTTGGGCCTTTGTGTCACAATGGAATATTTTGGCAGGCATGCAAGGAAATAAATAAATATATATATATAATCACTTTGCCTTTCCACTTTAATCTATAAAACAAAACAACTGCATTTTTTTCTAGCTAAAAAACAGTGGGAGCAAACAGTTATATCTGCTATTCCCTTCTAAAGCCACAGAGGTCAGTATCACTGCAAAGCCCAGCAGTTCCTCATTCTCACCTGTTGCTCATTCAGGCAATCATACAGTCCATATAAGAACTCTGTTTCAAACACATGACAATTTCATGACAAGTTTGAAGTCTGTGAAAGACTAAAGTACCTAAACAAGTTTTGGCTAATCACCTATATTTTTGGGTCTGAGTTTAATTTATTATGTTTATACAGATATCCGCTATGTACATATTGATAACAGTGTAACATGCTACTGCAGTATCTATTTATATTTATTGCTGAATATCCACCTTCCTATTTTCAGTAACTGTGATAATGCCCTAACAGCACTTTTAAACAGGGCCCCACATATCTTGTTCCATTATTCCCAATAGTGTCCAGCTCTCTGAGTGGGCATAAAGTGCCGTCATTTTTCAACAGACACATAAGACTCTATCTGGGACAGATCAACAGGCGTGAAATGTAAAAGGGAGACATTTTCGGATCTAAACGCTGACGAGTCTAATTAAACTTTTAAATGCTCCACTAGCCTCAGCCAGTCCTGTGCTTCTGAGAGCAGCCACGCTGTACTTAAACAGCCATTTAATCCTATGTAATGAATCAGAATCCCCCACCCCACCCACACACACACACTCACACTCTTATTCTCTCTCTTTCTGTGAAATGGGCTTTAACTGTAATTTAATCTGTGTTGTTGCCAAGCGTGTCTTATGCTATGAAAAGACCAGAAACAAGGAATGTTATTAAATGTTCTCTGGTGTTAAATTATCCAACAAATGTAATGATAAAAATGCTCTCTTAATTTTGCCATTGTTTGCAAAGCATACTGAAAAAGACTGACCCATATTAAGGGCTAATTTATTATATCATTACAACTTTTGTAAGTGATGTGCTTGAAGTGAGAAGAAGTTTGTTAGACACCAACATTTTCCTCCGAATCACTGGAGCAGTGATAGTTCCAACTATTCTGGGAAGACCTTACACTTGCTCTAAGGATTTGACTTTGGCCACAAGAGCATTAGCCAGATTGGACTATTAGTTCCGGATCACAAAGACTAATCCAACTCATTGCAAAGGTATTGAATGTACCTCCATCGCTCCAGAGAACAGTTCCACTGTGCCACAGCCCAGCACTGGGGGATTTTATAGCCCTCAAGCTTACACTAGACTTTGGGCATGGTGACCACAGGCTGATGTGCACACTGTCAGTGCATAGCTATGTAGATTATTCCAGGTGGGTGTGACTGAATAAACACCTGTCAGTGAGTCAGTGAGAGTGAACTGAATTCTGTATTTAGTGCCAGATGTGATCTTGTAATGACAACAAACATCTGGGATAACCTGTTGTACGAATGCAGGACAATCAATAAATCTCTATGCTTCCCATAACTTTTTCAGTTTTGAGATCCACATCCACAAGGCTTTGGATAAGAGTGGAAGTTTCCAACTTAGTTGGTTCCCACTCAAATAAGTGAGTATTCCCACCCACCTTGCACTAGCATATGCTACGGATGTCCCCAGATGATCACATCTGTCCTAATGAGACTGTACATTAGTGGGCAACTACACAAAAAAAAAAAGTAGACCAGTGCGAATGGTATTGATTTTTAAAACTGCCGATTTTTGTAACGACTTGGTTTTTAATGTTTTTTATTGTCATTGATTTATGAACGGGAAAATGAATTCTGGTGGAAGAGACATAAAAATGTCAGAATGTTTAAAACATGTGCTTAGTGTAATTACTGAAAAAAAATCTAAGTATTAGTGTGTGTGTGTGTGTGTGTGTGTGTGTGTGTGTGTATGTGTGAGTGAGTAGAAGATGAATAATGTAGTCAGTCGAGAATTCATCATATTTCAGTGTATCTCAGTGGCTGGGATATCAGCAGTGCAATGTTCTTAATGTCTTATCATATCAGGAAGAGGATAGATGGTCATTCATTTGTGTATAAATACAGTAAAGAATGGTTCTGGGCTTGTATTCCAGGGTTTTTCAGCGATTAGGGAGTAGTGACCTTGATGCCTGGTGAGTGGGAATGTGCACATGAACCACAGTGTCTGCTAGAGCTGGTCAGCTGTGTGGTGGCAATGAAATGTGACAGGCACAAGCGTTCGAGGCCAGGCAAAAAATAGTCACCATAAGGCCATGACAAGCATGAGGTGATAGAGCTGGAGTAACACTCCTGACAGCCCCAGCTTTGTGTGGTGTGTGTGTGTGTGGGCCAGAGTCTGGTTTACTGTATCTTAGACGAGCCAACAAAAATCCTTCGAGGGCAACAGATGAGTCTGGAAGAACTGCTATTCTCACAGCAGAACAAACTCACGCCTGGCTTTAGTGTTCAATCCGAGTATATTTAAAGGTGGACCGGTGTGTCTGATTAAGAAGCAGGCTGTAGCTTTTTCCTGGTTGACGTTTATGTTGTCTGTAAGTTTTTATTCACTGGTTGAATTACTGCCCTGAGAATGTAACCGATTCTTGGAGTATGTTTTATTTTGTCTGTCTGCCTAAATGATTTCCCTGTTTTGGCTTAAAGTTGAATCTCACGTGTCATACACCCCAATGCTGCTCCCGACAGTAGTGCACTCTCTGGCTGTAGTAGCCTTAGCTTTATTATCTGTGAAGTGCATTATGTAGGGAGTATGGTGCTAATAGGGATGCAGACTGAGCTTCTCTCTACTGACTGAAGGAACAGGGCTCTGTTTACAAATATGGATAAATGGGCCAGGGATTAATTTTAATGTCTAGATGGGAATTTAAGATTTGGAAAGAAACAATTAAACAAAGTAAATATTTCAGCTTGTGTTTAAGTTGTGCTTAAAATGTCAGCTACTATTTACAGTGATGTAACGCGAAACACAAGGATTGACCCATGTTCAAATAAAAAACCCCATCTCAATGCCACAAACAGGTGTAATGCTATTTCAGTGTAAATATGCCAGTGACATATTCACTCTTGAGGGGCTAAAAACAAAGTGGAGGGGACAGAAATTTCCACTATGGTCTACACAGAGTGCAGTAGGTGTTTACATGCATGATATTCTGTACTTGTGGAGTCCCAAAACCAAAATACACACATTTGCTGCACTCAGGGTCTGAGTGATATCCATGGCACTGAGATGTCACTCAAAAACTCATTAGCCAATGTGAATGCACTGCTGAAAAAACCCACCCATGTGAGGGGTTTGTGCCAAAGTTGCTCACAAAATTCACACGCCCTGAGCTCAGAGAGCACACGCAGAACTCAGCTCACCCACAAAAACCATGGAGCACAAACTTATTCCATGTTGGTGTGTTCCTAATTAATATTAATTAAAGGAACACTAGGAAGAATTTTTATCAGCTTCAAAATCAAAGTGATGCACCTGTAATAGGGAGAATAGAGCAGCTATCAAACTACTTCAAGTTCAGCACTGTAGAAGCTGCCCTACAAACATTTGGAGGAGGGGTGGAAAACACCCCCTGCCCACTCGATTTCAGGACTGTCTGTAAATGTGAAACACACTGCAACTGTAGGGGGTGCTCAGGATCAATAATATCAAATCTTACCTAGTGTTCATTTAAGAATCAAATAAAGATTTTAGAAAGAATGAAGGCCATGTTAAAGCTGTCAGGTCCCTCACATTCCCAGCATACTGCACAAAAACAAATATCCTCACAATGCAACTGAGGATCATTTGAGCTGACTTTTATCTAAAACCCATCTAGTGCAAACACATGAACACACGCAATTCAGGAAAAGAAAGAAAATCAAATCTACAAAGCACAAATTGAAACCCTGAAAACACAGGCCCTGATGTGATGGGAGTAAGGGTAAAGGTAGGGCTGTGGTTTAGGAAGGTAGGAGAGGGAGAGGTGAAGGAGAGAGGAGTGATGCACTGCTCCTGTAGCTGATGTACTGCACTATATCACACCAAACATCACTAACAAATTCCAGGGAGCTCTTTCTTCTGCTTGTACTCTGTTTTTGGTTCTACACTCTGCAGGCCTCAAACAGCATAGGATTTCACATGCACACTCGCATATGGTAGATATGGAGCACTGTTTGTCCAAAGATTTGTAAATACCCCTTCTCAGATAGTTATATCAGCTTCATTAAGATGGAACCCTTTTCAGAGGTGGGTAGTAACGCACTACATTTACATCCTTACATTTATTGAGTAGTTTTAATGTACTTTTAACTTTTACCTGACTATGTTTGTGAAGAAGAAGCGGTACTTTTACTTTGTTACATTGAGCTACATTCTGCTCGCTACTTGCTACTTATTTTTATCGATCCGTCAAATGCACAGTCTTTGTTTTGTTTTGTCGACACTTCCAACAGAGGCTCTCTCACATGACTATGTCTCACCAATCAAATGTAGCCATTTGCGCCATTTGACTTCATTTCACCAATCAAACACAGCTTGAGAGCCAGCTGCTGTTAAAGCTGAATAGACACTTCATGGACCGAACATGCAAACACACACACACACACACACACACACACACACACACACACACACACACACACAGAGTTTGTGGTTTATGTACAGACTGCCTTTTTCTTCTTGTTTTTATTCCTTGTAACCTATACGTATTGAGTCCATTGTTTTGTTATTAAACAATGGGCTATTGTTTAATATTACTGTATATACTACTACAGTAATATAATACTATACAGTAATATTACTGTGGCTGAATTTGATTAATGTTACTTTGTAAAGATTTAATTTATTATTGTTTCAGTTGTTTAAGAGAGATTCTCCGGCTCTGAATGTGTTCATTGTTGTTTTATATTTTTGTGCATTCAGGTGTATTATTGATGTCCTGATTATTAAACAAAAACGTTACTTGATGCTTTTTACTTGTAGTTGATTAATTCATTGGGTAACTACTTTTTACTTTTACTTGAGTCATATTACTCTAAAGTAACAATACTCTTACTTGAGCACAATGTTTGGCTACTCTCCCCACCTCTGATCGTTTGTGAACAGGCGTTCCTTTGAGCAGGATCCAGCTTGTAACGTAAGCATAAATGTATATAGAATGCTCAGTACCAGCCACGCAATTCTAATGTGACTATGCTCAATGCCGAATATAGGCTAGAAGTGTATAACAACCCCCACCCCCTCACCCCCCACCAGGGCGGAAGAGCAGGGAAATTATGTTCTTTGGCGTGATGGAACTCCATCCAGTGAGCTGGAGTGAGGTTTGTGATCCAGGACTTATCCTTCAGCACCAGTCTCTGACCTGGTATTAATTGTCTTGTGGCTGAACTCAGTGTTCCAGAGTATAAATAATTCTCAGAAGCATGAAGGCTGTTACTGTGGAAAAGAGAGACAAACTACCTGGTAAAATCTTTTTTTTTTCCCCAGATGCTTTAGTTGTACTGTGTATGTTAAAATAATTAATTATTCGTTCATTATCTGTAACCGCTTATCCAATTCAGGGTCGCGGTGGGCCCAGAGCTTACCTGGAATCACTGGGCGCAAGGCGGGAATACACCCTGGAGGGGGCGCCAGTCCTTCACAGGGCAACAAAGACACACACACACACATTCACTCCCACCTACGGACACTTTTGAGTCGCCAATCCACCTACCAACGTGTGTTTTTGGACTGTGGGAGGAAACCAGAGCACCCGGAGGAAACCCACGTGGATACAGGGAGAACACACCAACTCCTCACAGACAGTCACCCGGAGCGGGAATCGAACCCACAACCTCCAGGCCCCTGGAGCTGTGTGACTGCGACACTACCTGCTATAATTAATAATTAATTAATTCCTGCTTATTTTGTGTAGCATAGATCTTTTAATGATGAGAGATTTTAAAGTGATATTCAAATATATCAGCCTATCCAATTTAGGAATGGAAAATAATACCATCTGACAAACAAGTCAAGTGGCCAAAATAATTTGGTGTTTGTTTGCTATATTGTATGGTTATAACATTCCTAGGTTTAAAGGAATCCCAACTGTCTGACCGTCTGTTCCCCCACCTTTTCACTCCTCCATTACTGATATCTACTCTACTATTATCTTTCCATTTTTTAAGCTGGAAGAGCTCAGAAAGTAATCATCACAAGCAGATGCTAACATCGCCAAAGGTTCTCCCGCTCCATTGCTGTCTCCCTGGTGTTCATCACTTGTGAAAAAACAGACACCCGAGATTGAAAAGCTGTGCTGAGATGGGAATACATAAAGCATAATCAAACGGCAACATTCCATTTGCTCAGACAACTCCTGGATATCCCTTTCTCCTCCCCTCTCTCTCTCTCTCTCTCTCTCTCTCTCTCTCTCTCTCTCACACACACACACTCTCTCTTTCGTTTCTATCCTGTGCCGCGTCTCACTAATTCCAGGACCTTGAATAAAATGTTGGTGATAAATCAAAGCTGCCACTGCAAAAATACACACAGATTCATCATGCCATTAGTGCTCCACTTTTATTCATTTTTCATTCCTCATTCCTCACTCTGCTGCTCTCACTCACTCCATCTGTACTGTCCTCCCCTACAATACAGACAGATTTTACACACACACACTCACACACACACACACACACACACACACACACACACACACCTGTCTCAAACTTAGTATTGAACTCCAGGAGAATTGCTCTTATCTGTAAAGTGGGATGACAAGGAATGAAATGAGAACAGGTTCAAAGGTCAAACAGGGCTGTGAACCATTGCACAAAAGGAGGACAATGTTTGATGCAGGTTTATTTATTTATTATTTTTTTATTTTTATTTTGTGTGTGTCATTTTGACAATGGACTATGGTTTGTTTAGGAGTGTGTTAGCGGAGAATGATGGGTCCACTACACACATTGAACTAAAAGGATGTGAAAAGAATGTAGGAGCATCAGAACACACGCTGTTTACCAAACCACACACACGTAAACAGACATATTTATCTTCCTTTATATAGATATATACACATTCAATCACCGCTTTATGCCTTTTGTTAAATATATTTTTAGTCTCAGCTTATAAGGTGCCCAACTGCACTTTAGATCTATGCTAGATTTGTTTTTGTCAAGTAGAGGGCGATGCTTTATTAAGAGCTGAATTAGAGCATAAATTATGCCTGTAGGATTTTTTGCTCATTCATTCATTCATTCATTCATTCATCCATTAATTCATTGTCTGTAAACGTTTATCCAGTCCAGGGTCACAGTGGGTCCTAAGTCTACCCAGAATCACTGGGCAGAAGGCAGAACACACCCTGGAGTGGGTACCAGTCCTTCACAGGGCGACACACACTCACACACTCAGACCTCCAGACACTTTTGCATCACCAATCCACCTACCAACATGTGTTTTTGTTTTTGGACCGTGGGAGGAAACAGGAGCACCCGGAAGAAACCCATGCAGACACAGGAAGAACACACCAAACTCTTCACAGATAGTCATCCAGAGCAGGGCTCAAACCTACAACCCCAGGACCCTGTGACAGATGAAAATGAAAAAGGTAGGAAATGTTTGTATTGAGACATGTCACCTTTGTGTTAGAGAAATCACTCTGAGCAATTGTAGATGGAAGGTGGGGAGGTAATATTTGTTACAGCATTGGTGTCTGTCAGCTGATGCGACACACCTGGGCACTCAGTGCTCTCCAGTGGGGCATTGGGCTGTCCAGTGACTGTTTAATTTGAGTTAGCGCAAAAAGAACAGCAGTGGTTGGCATGAGCCTTGGAAGAAGCAAGTGCATGTGCTCATCCTCCTGTTGATGGTGATGTTCAGACTGGAGAATCCTTGGAGCTGTGCTGTTTAATTGGATTTAAGATTATGAAGGACTTCAATATTCTTTTCAATATCATTTCTTGCCCATAAAACAGTTTGAAAATGGCAGAATGAAAACCTGATTGCTAAGGTTTGGTGATTAAATAGGGAAAAGCACAGAATGAACAAGAGATCTTCACATTTTGCATCTGCCTTAAAGGTTCAGTTATACAACAACATGATTGATTATGTTATCACGTATAAATAATGGTGTGATGTAAATTGAATGTAGCGTACTGCAAAACAGCAAAGCTGTAGACTTGTAAAGGTTAAAGGTGGGAGAGCTCACAGCAGTGCTAATAAGCAGGCCTTGATTTACCACTGCTACCTCTATTGGCCCATATAGGGATTTTTTTTTCTTGCTTACTGCAATGCTGCAAGAGAGAGGGACACTGACAGAGTGAAAGAGATAGAGAGAGAGAGAGAGAGAGAGAGAGAGAGAGAGAGAGAGAGAGAGAGAGAGAGAGGAAGGGATCAGAGGAAAGAAAGTGAGAGGGAGGAAAACACTGAGGATCCTCCTTGTCACATATAGGCCACAGTGTAAAATGAGACAGGGTTAGCATCTTATGTTACCGAAGGGAATGCCAGTCTATTAAAGCCTCTGGGAGAGCATCAGCTACACCTGTCATGCTGACTGATGGCCTGGTCAACACAAATGTGTACACACACACACACACACACACACACACACACACACAGGGACCATATCTATTCATGTGTGTGCGCTACATGCACACACAGCATCAAAAGCGCTGAGTGTCCATTTGCAGACAGACAGGAAAAGACTGAGGAAGGAGCCTCGAGAGGGAGGGGCTTTGGGAGTGGGCGGGGCTCAGAAGAATGGCAAGGCCATCAATGTAAATATGGAGGTGCTTAAAGAAAAAGCTCTACAATATAAATGTTTTTCCCCCTCTTACTGTAAATATAGTCAGTCAGTTAAGGCACACATATACCAAAAGTTTGTGGACACCTGTTCAGTTGTCTGAAAATAAGGGTGTTATTATAGATCATGTCCGTCCTTTGCTGCATTAAAAGCCTTTGTAAACTAGATTTTGGAACATGTCTGTATGCAAGTGATTGCATTCAGCTACACAAAGTTAGTGAGGTCATGTACTGATGTTGGATGATTAGTTCTGGATAACAAAAGCCACTACCTCTCATATAAAAAGTACTGAAGGGAACTGTGTTGCTCTAGAAATGCAGTTCGATTGCTCCAGACTTTAATATTGAGGGAATTTACATTCCTCACACTGACACTTGACAATTGCCTCAAGCTTATGTGCAGCTCCTCCAGTTTTTCACATTTAATTTCTTCCATTTATACATGGAAGGTCACTCTTAAAGGTGCTACAAAATGCTTTTTGAGTAATGCCATAGAAGAACCATTTTTGGTTCCATAAAGAACCACTTTTGCTAATACAGTAATACCTTGACTTACGAGTTTAATTTGTTCTGTGACCGAGCTCATAACTCAATTTGCTCACATATCAAATAAAATTTCCCCATTAAAATGGATTTGAATAATATTTATCCATTCCAGACCCCCAAAAAACACATTTTTTGTTTTTAAATAAAAAAAATGCAATTCATAAATAACAAATAATGTATAAAAATTTCATTTCATTTCATTTCATTGTCTGTAAGCGCTTATCCAGTTCAGGGTCGCGGTGGGTCCAGAGCCTACCTGGGATCATTGGGCGCAAGGCGGGAATACACCCTGGAGGGGGCACCAGTCCTTCACAGGGCAACACAGACACACACACACATTCACACCTACGGACACTTTTTGAGTCACCAATCCACCTGCAACGTGTGTTTTGGGACTGTGGGAGGAAACTGGAGCACCCGGAGGAAACCCACGCGGACACGGGGAGAACACACCAACTCCTCACAGACAGTCACCCGGAGCGGGAAACGAACCCATAACCTCCAGGTCCCAGGAGGTGTGTGACTGCGACATTAACTGCTGCGCCACTGTGCCGCCCTATGTATAAAAATTCTAATACATAATAAAAGAGAAAGTAAAGAAATAAACTGGTTCAATTAATTGTATTTTTCTTGAAGATCAGACAAATATGCTTGCGGAGGTGGAAGAGATTTGTGGAGAAGGTTAGCGAGTGTTTTTCTTTTCTTGCTCTATTGCTTAACATACTCGCTACACACTTAATGCTACAAATAACAACGATACGACAGAGATGCACAGCAAGATATCCAAGTGAACTGAACACTCACTGGGCTAGGTGGGAGGCGTAAGTTCACTCACTCGTAACTCAGATCTCGGCTTGCATCTTATAGCAAAAATCAACAGAGCGATCGCTTGTATATCGGAAAATTCGTAAGTTCATTCACTCGTAAGTCAAAGTTTCACTGTATGTTTAAATGGGTAAATAAACAAATATGTTTTTTTTTATGGAACCAAAAGTGGTTCTTCTATGGCATCGCTCAAAGAACCCTTTGTAGCACTTTTTTATTTTTATTTTTGCTAAGAGTGTTATGTGCACACATTTGAACAGCATATTCCACAATGAATGCACATTAAAGTGGTAGAAATCACTGCTGAGTGAATGGATTACCTATAAGGGCTTGTGTGAAGTCTACTTGGCCTTAATGACTGCACACCTACATCGCATACACACTTCCAACATGCCACATGAAATGAAAGAAAACCACAGGTCAGGTCTGGTGGGACAGCCATGTGTTAGCCTGAGAAACTAGAGAACCACACTGGCAGCTTCACATAGAAGAGAGTGTCAGAGATCGCTTCCCTCTGCACTATAGCACCTGTCCTTCAAATACACACAAACACACACACACACACACTCACACACACAAAAAGAAACACACACACACATGTTACAGTAATTCCAAGCCTAAATCTAATTCTAACCTTGACACTTATCTGTGTCTATTGATGATGTGCTTGTTACGTATTTAAAATTAAAGTCCAAGAAAACATCACTCCTGTCATATAATTTGTATATATTATATACTATAATATATTATAAGTACAAATTAACTGACACATACTCTCTAATGCAAGGCGGCACGGTGGCGCAGCAGGTAGTGTCGCAGTCACACAGGTCCAGGGAGGTTGTGGGTTCAATTCCCACTCCGGGTGACTGTCTGTGAGGAGTTGGTGTGTTCTCCTAGTGTCCGTGTGGGTTTCCTCCGGGTGCTCCGGTTTCCTCCCATGGTCCAAAAACACACGTTGGTAGGTGGATTGCTGAAGTGTCCGTAGGTGTGAGTGAGTGAATGTGTGTGTGGGTCTGTGAAGGACTGGCGCCCCCTCCAGGGTGTATTTCCCTGCCTTGCGCCCAATGATTCCAGGTAGGCTCTGGACCCACCGCGACCCTGAATTGGATAAGCGGTTGCAGATAATGAATGAATGAATGAATAATCTCTAATGCCCTCGTTGAATGCAGTAAATGAAAATTAGAAACAGTTTTCTTTAACGTTATCATTATAAATGGATTGATATTCATTCATTGTCTGTAAGCACTTATCCAGTTCAGGGTCGCAGTGGGTCCAGAGCCTACCTGGAATCATTGGGCGCAAGGCAGGAATACACCCTGGAGGGGGCACCAGTCCTTCACAGGGCAACACACACTCATACATTCACTCACACACTCGGACACTTTTGAGTCGCCAATCCACCTACCAACGTGTGTTTTTGGACTGTGGTAGGAAACCGGAGCACCCAGAAGAAACCCACGCGGACACGGGGAGAACACACCAACTCCTCACAGACAGTCACCCGGAGCAGGAATCGAACCCACAACCTCCAGGTCCCTGGACCTGTGTGACTGCGACACTACCTGCTGCACCACCGTGCCATGAATTTTGAACATTAATATGAGAGCTCTTTTTGTCAGTTACAAACCTTACCATTAATGTTTCCATAAGTACAACTAGATTAACTCCAACACTAACCCTAATCAAGCTTTCAGCTGGTGGTCCCAAGAAGGAGCACAAATACAATGTGAGTGTGTAAACAGGATTTGGTTCCCATGTGATATTTTTCTGACACACACACACACACACACACAGTCCAGCCCATTCCTTTACAGTTCTCTCAATGAAGCGTCGTTGAAAATGCTGCTCCAGAACACAAGTTTATATTTAGCTGTCTCTATCGATTGAACTCTGTCACACTACACTGTGCTGTCTGTACTCCATATCTGCCTCATACTCATAGAGCGCGGCAACCGAGAGCCTTTATTCTGTCACTAAATCACAGAGAGAGAAAGAGAGAGAGAAGGAAACTGTACACAGAGAAATATGATGAAAAAGCTTCTCTTTCTCACTTTATCTCTCACTCGCACTATCACTATCACTTCCTGTAAGCATCAGCATGTGTGTCAATCCACGCAGTTTTCTTTAGTGTATCGGTATATATATGTATTAAAATACTACAACTAATAATACGATTTATAACTGTGTCACATTCTAGGGACTAATTTGTCCCCAGGTTGTAAAGTAACTACTTATGTTTATTAAATACATGTCTATAAGTAAACATTTGATCTACCTATTTAAATATTTGAGGACTTGAATATTTATTCTCAGGTATATTAGTGAGTAAAGGAATTTATTGTTTACTCAGATTTCAGTTATTTATACATAGTCATTAGTTCATTTCTGTTCTGAGTTCAATTTAATCCTATTTTGTTGATGACAGCATCATGGTTTTGTAGTTTTCCACACCTCTGATTTTGAAGCTTTAGTGTTCTAGACGTATAAAACTTTCAGAGCCTACACCAGGGTTGCATGGATCCAGGCCTGGAGGGGCAGGGTCCGGTAAAGTTTGGTGATTCCCCTTTTGAAAGACACCCACTAAACCTGGAAACGGATTTAACGAAACGAAGTTCTATCAGGTGTGTTTGAGCAGTTACAATCACCACAACGTGCCACCATGATGCTAAGGAGACCCTGGCCTGCATCGACGCTGTACAAACCAAGAAGTTCCACAGCAGTTACTCAGTTTTAGCTTCTACATTTTTATTACTGCTCACTTATAGGAAGACACTTTTATTATCGTCATTAATATTCACAATTACAGTCATTAGTTTCAGAAAGATTTTTTTTTCAGACTACAGTAGGGGTTTGATTTAAGATTTGGGACAGTTTTTATCTTTTGCAATATTCTGGTTTGAAATATATTTCTGGTTATACTCTGCTGCACACTCCAGAACAAGCTCTGGCCTGATCCAAAGTCAATACATGGGGTTTGCTGCTGAACCTCCTCAATGCAAAATTTTGGGCTCTGCTGCCCTCACAATGATTTATTATTATTATTATGAAGTTTTAAATCAAGCGGGAGTTAGAATTAATTCTGACAAGAACATGGGCTTGCAACACATTTGAGTTTTGATTCATTTGTTCGGACTGGGACCAGTCATAAACTTGTCAGAGTTCTTGAGCTATGTCCTGATTCAGATCGACCATTTCTGGTTGTGTTCTTCTGCTCCTTCCTGAATCCTGATCCAGTGTCAGTTCCTAGCTGGTGATGATGGGGAATCCTGACAGATCCATATTCTCTGGCCCTGTTAGGAAAGGCAGTTGCAAAGCCAATCTAAGGGCATCTCTGTCGCCTCTGCCAGCTCTTCACTCCATCCCTGGAGCTAGTTAACCTCCACTGTGCCCATGCACACCCCTGCTGCCCACAGCAGCTGTTTGCTCTGCCTCTCACACACTGACAAGCGCCCAACATCTTGCTTAATTAAATTTGGGCCTGCCAAAAAGACTCACAGCCCTCCCTTTCCCTTCTCCTTTAGGCATGCTCTAAAAAAATATCCACATTTTGTCAATGGACCAGGTTAGCTCAAGGCCAGGTGGGTTTTCATATGACAAACGGCCTCTAAGGGTGGCTCCGGATGATTTTCAGCTTTGACCTATGCTACAAACTACTGCTTGGTTTTGTATTTTACACCCTTCAAGAGACGGGGGAAAAATGTTCTTTCCCCAACAAACACACTCTCAGATTAAAAAGTGTCCAGAAGTATGAATGTGTGTGTGTGTGTGTGTGTGTGTGTGTGTGCGTGTGTCTGTGCCCCAGTGGAGAAGTGTATCCATTGCTTTTCCCTGCTGTGAGGTAATGCAGAGAAAGCATTCATCTCGTAGCCCATTGCACAGCGCCACTAAAGTAATGTTCCCTGGGGACAGTTAACTGCACCCTGTGCAGAAACCCCAGCAAAACGCCAGACACACAAAAATCAGGGAGGTAAACACTTTGTGTCGGGGCCTCTCTCTCTCTCTCTCTCTCTCTCTCTCTCTCTCTCTCTCTCTCTCTCCCTCTCCCTCCCTCCACAAGTCACTAGCTCTAGCTCCACTCACTGTCACCTTTGCTGTCTCCTTTAGAGTCACCTGTTCTCTAGAACACACGCGCAAATACACTCACTCACACACACACGCACACACACACACACACAATTTCTTTCCCTCTGCCGCTCTCACTCACACACACACACACACACACACACACACACACACACACACACACACACACATACAGTGTCTGTGGTAGATGCGTGTTCTAGGGCTGATCTAATACCAAGTACTTGTTCATTGCATTGGTATTCATTTAAAAATGTGCTGTACAGGTACATTATTGTCACCAAAGTTACAAATAATGTAAACAAACCTTTAAAGGTACAATAGTGGTTTAAAAGTCCGCTTTGTTCCTTAAAGGAAGGTACATTACACTCTCTTCTCCAGAAGGAGGGGTGAACATTTCTAATCTTTCATTATAGAACTGTGTAAAATAATAATTAAGTATAAGTCTCGGACATGAAATGGAGAGTGAACACAACTTAAAAATATACAATTATGTTCCCTAACTAAAAGGAAGGAACATGTACAGTCCAGTGTCCCACCACAGTGACAGCTTTCTGAGAGCATATGAATGGTGACAGTAAGCCAACAGTGAATCAGATTGATCATAAGTTAGTTTCACCAGCCTGGTACTGGGGCATCAGTGTTCACGGAAATGTCCTGGCAAAGTGGTGCAAGGTTGAGGCGTCACTTTGTTTTGTTTTGACCTTTTTAGAAGAAATAAACACTTAAGCTCGAAATGTAGATTGTATCTGTATAGAAAACCAACAGGACAGAAACATATACATCATAACAATATTTACTAAACTGCTCTCTGATTTACCTCCCCACAGTGTTTTAATACATTGTAGCTGCCTATTGGAACTGCAACTGGTGACATGCTTGTGGGTGTAAGGGTGATTTTGAGAGTGGGATGTGTAAACCAGGGACAGCATCTTATTGACCTGCCACTAACACATCACCACTGGATAGTTCAAGGCTGAGGCATCATCAGAGCAATAATTATTGAAGGTTTACAGAGTCAATCTGGTAAAATTGCATAAAAAAAATCTAAATAGCCATTCATTACTTTGTGTAAATGTGTTATTACTGTGTTAACTTTTACACAACTGATAAAAATACTTTTACACAGTTACACATATGTCCACTAATAGTGGTTCTGCGTGATAAAGGTTCCCTCGGATTTACAGAACTTTGACTGTCAACAGGAGAGAAGAACTTGTCGAAAGGTTTATATTAAACCAAGGAGATAAATTTTTCAGTGTAATAAATGTACGGTGGCTGACAGTGTTTGATGAAATACTGTAAGTGGAGATCCATACGAACAGAGTAATGAAAATGTGCACAGAGTCCGTATGAAATGTGAAGAAATGTGTATTAATGTTGTATTGACAGAACTGAGATTAAAAGAATCATAACTCTTTGTTAGCAGGGGTCAGTGGTTGTCTCTCTCTCTCTCTCTTTCTCTCTCTCTCTCTCTCTCTCTCTTTCTCTCTGTCTCCAGTGTTTGATATTATTAGCTGTTACTCTGGGGTCTGGTCACACTAGTCACTGCTCTGCTGTCCTATGTCATTGGCTCCTTTCTCTCACTCTGTATTATGCACACACTCTCTCTCTCACACATACACAAAGGTAGTACACACTAAGCCCCTAGTTCAGCCTTTTTAAGGTTAAAAGCAAGAGTTTTTGGACAATCCTCTCATCTATCACCTAGTATACTAATGTGTATGTGTGTGTGGGTGTCTGTGTGTGCTCTCAGCCACAGATGGGTGAAATGCAGTGAAAAAAAGTTGTTGTATGTAGTGTGAAATGATAAATAAATAAATAAATAAATAAATAAATAAATAAAATGTGGGGAAGGTTCAAATAATGGAGTTAGATTCTATTTTTCCACTAGTGATGCACTTTGTATCAGGCATTACATAAATACATATACATCAAATGAAGAACTAGACAAGTAAAATATGAAACTAAAGTGTCCCTTACAAGAGTCTTTCCTCCAAAGTCACTTACAAATGTTTCTCAGCATTATTGTTCAGAAAGTGCTTGTTGTTTTGCTACGGAAGCTCTTCCACATTAATCAAAAAAATAAAAAATAAATAAAATACATGTACAGCAAAAATATGAGTGGGGGGTGTTCTGAAGGTGAACATTATTTAACTTGCGCTGGCCAAGATAAACAGCTGATTAAACGCACAAGAAAATGATTTCCACATTGAGCAAGTTTTTTCAGTCTATTCAAACATGGTTCATTACTGCCACAGCTCTCTGGCTTCACCCCTTGCAAATACACCCCTTAGTCTCATTAAGGCTGTTACAAAAAGACCCTTGTTTAACTTGTTACTTTGGTCTGTGTTTTCCTTGTTATTACACTCCTGCTTTATTTTAGGATATTTGACTATGAATCTTTATATTGTCTGTCATGCTTGTTCTGACTCTGATTTAGTGCTATTCCTAAACTAATCCACTCTGCACTTTGTTGCATCCAGCATCCTACTAACATTCCTCAGTTATTACATTTATAAAGTGTAGAGCACCTTAGTTGTTTTTAAAAAATAATATAAAAAATAGAATAAAAAAAAAATACTAAACTAATACCAATGTATTTAATTTCCATCAAAAAGCTTAGAGTGATGAATGTATATATGTATGTATGCAAAACTGTACACATACAAAGTTCAGTGACTCTGTAGCTGGCATCCATCACTTTTTCTATGGTATAAATATGCCAAATTCCTATATTCATTCATTCATTTATACATTCAGCAAAATTGGTAAAATGAGAAAACACATGAAATGAGACTAAAATGTACTGAACCTATTATTTTCAATATTTTAAATATTTTTAATATTTACATTGCAGATTACGTATTCATCACTGTCAGAACAAAACCTAATATCTCTATTTTCTCATTTTCACTGATGGGAAAACACTCTACTGAACGTATAAAAATTTCATGAAGAACAGATAAATAGAAATGATCCAGAACTCAATGATGTTACATTAACTTTTATTAGAAGTGTGCTTTTCTTTTTTTTAGCTTTAGTTTTCATTTTCATTTTCAGTGTGTTTTTCACTGTCTGATTGAAGTGTGACAATGAAGTTGTTCCATTAACACATATTTTTTACTAATACAGAAAAGGAAAACTTTAAATACATTAACATTTTCATTACCACACTTAGTCTCATTACTGAGTGTAAAATTATAACTGATACGTAAACTGTATCAAATCACAGGCTCATTCTGTCTGGTGGTGGAAGTGGGAACTAATAAAAAAAAGTAGGATGTTATAATCAGGTGCCCTTAGTTTTGAGGCAGTGAGTTACTGCTGATTTTCTTGTAATACATTCTCTCTCTCTCTCTCTCTCTCTCTCTCTCTCTCTCTCTCTCTCTCTCTCTCTCTCTCAGCACAAGTCACACACGTCTTTTTTTCCCCAGGAGCACTTGAGCTGTGGAGATTGCCTTTTTAAGGTGGAAATCAATATCTTTTTTTCCCTTTTCTTCCCTCCTTCTGCTGTCCTCTCAATTCTGAGTCCCCCTTCATTCTCCTCTTTTCAGCCCACATTCCAAAGAGGCTCTATACAACTCAGATGAGAGTGAAAGAAAATATCATTCATCATGATAGCATCATGTGCGTTTAAAAACGTATGAAGAGCAAAAAAACTGCAGTATTGCCTTGGAGACCCACCTGGCATAGAAAAAATCCTGAGTGGCCCATTGAGGGCCACGGTAAACTCCCCAATGATACTGTGACTGTGTACTGAAATAATGCTTTCTTTGCTTGTAGTAAAATGGTGCTTTAGATGCTGCCTGGTATAAATGTAATATGTAATGTACTGGGAAATATCAAAGATCTCATTCGATTATACTGTGTTGCTCTAACTCTGATAAACAGTTTGAAATATACCCACCATTTTGATATCACTTGTAGCAAGTTTTAACTATAGAGTTCACACAGATGTAGAACTTGCCTAGAAATAACTGCAATAAGCAACATCTCCAGGACACCCCAGATATTCTTTACAACTCTATGATTCATTATTATTCATAGATATGTTGCACTTACTAAGCAAACTCCCATTCTTTGTTCTGAAAAAAAAATTAAAAAATAATAAAAAATAGATAAGTTCTGTAAGCTGCTTTGGGAGAATGTTGCACAGAAGAAGTTTTGGAACTCATGGGAGTTTTAAAACTTATAGTCTATGGGATATGGTTAAATTTTGATTACATCTAATTTTTCACACTGGTAGGCTTAAAAAATGTAAGGCAATGCAAGGCAAAGGAACTTTAAGCTTTAAACTCTAGGCTTTCTCTGAACAAAACAATAATTTATGAAATTCATTCATAAAAAATCATTCATTTATTCATTCATTGTCTGTGAGCCTACCCTGAATCATTGGGCTAAGGGGGGAACACACCCTGGAGCGGGCACCAGTCCTTCACAGGGCGACACACACACACAGACACACGCACGTACACACACACACACACACACTCACTTTTGATTCGCCAATCCACATACCAAAGTGTGTTTTTGGACTGTGGCAGGAAACAGGAGCACCAGGCGGAAACCACGCTGACACAGGGAGAACACACACAAGAGTGACCCAGAGCGGGGCTCAAAGCCACAACCCCAGGACCCTGGATTTGTGTGACAGCGACACTACCTGCCATGCCACCGCCCTTTATGAAATCAGGTTCTCTAAAACTGTTTTGCATTACAATGTTGCTAATTTCCTACAAACTAAAACAATTTGCAGTTGCAAGAAATAGTTTGCATACCTCTAGTCAAATACAAAACTCAAACTAAGTCAGACATTAAACCTACCATAACAGAAAAGAAAAGAATTCACACTCTTCTCACAATTTCTAAACACCCCTGTTAAGAACAGCTGGTTTCCGTACCTGTTCCTTTAAACGATAATGAGCCACACACAGCTCACCACACCTCTGAGTGTGAGAGAAATGAGGGAGCAGAACTTTTCATTTTCAGGGGGTTCGCTCTAAAAACTTGCCTTATTTCTCTGCACTTGTTGTGTTTGCTTAACATCGTTTAACCCCACCTTTGGAGTCTCACATAAAGAATGTTTCTGTGCTGGTATTGGAGTTATTCAAATAAGGGGGTGGACCCATTCAATTTAAGGCAGCTTCTTAAGCAACCTAATAACTGAGAGGGTTCTCTTATTTCTCGGTTCATGGGTTGGTGGCTACTCCAGATCCTCAGATGAGTTATTCATATGTTCCCTTTCAGATTCCAATTAAAACAGCACGTGTGTATTAAATAACGCATACGATTTCCCTTTGTACAACAGTAAAAAGTGATAGAAAGAATGTGGTATAATATTACAAGCTAGCACTCTTCAGCCAGGCCTCTAAATATAATAAGGTTTTACAGAGTGTTGAACATTCCTATTGCAATCCACAGAAACCCAAACACACTGCTGTACAAATGGCTACAGACTCAATGAACAATAAACAGATCAGTCCACATGGAAACACAACAGCGTAACAGATTTACTGCTCTTCCAACAGCAGCCAAGAACACATTCATATACAAGCACTGCAGTGTGCTTTACTTGGGCAAACAAACACAACAACACAAAGAGTGTGCGACATATAAACAGTGTGCTTTCAGAAACACAGGTCAAACAAACACAGTTATCTTCCAAAGGTTGGAATGACATATCATAATAAGAGTCATTATATAATTTAATTTGAAGCTGTTTTGAAAAGTTATTAAACAAAAATGTGGTACACTTGCTCGCTGTATTTACAATATGTGGCAAACATACTCATATTCGTTTAATTTTTTTTTCTGGTATTATGTTGTTAACCTAAACACATCCTACAACTACTCAGTATCACAGCAAAAGGTGTCTTATGCAAATCAGTGCACAGACTTCTCAGGGTCATGTTTTTGAGCCACCGAATTCTGAAATTCACACGGCTACACCTACACTGTCAGAAAAGAAACATCCTGTGCAGCTACATTATTGTTCGCGGACCGTAAAATGAGTGTAAATGTCCTTTCAAAGGTACAGTAGTGGTTTTAAAGTCCAGTTGTGTACCTTAAAGTGCCATTTGATTCTCTAATCCAGACGGAAAGTTGAATATCTGTATATTTTCACAACTGTTTAAAATTTGAAATAGATTTGAAATGATATAAGAGACATGACTGATATTAGTGATTCAATACTATTGTATGTTTGTGTATACAGTCATAGACTATGTCTGTGTGATTCTCTCCTTCCCTCTCACTGTTAAAACGCATCAGTTCTGACCATACATAGCAGGCGAAGATGAGTGGCCCAGGCTGCTACCAGTCAGTCGTTTGCAACAAAGGCTGGGTTGGGGTGCACACCTCTTTATTTGGCGGGGCTAAAAATACCTCCCATAGGAAAAGGGCGGAGGTGTGTCCAGCGTTAGACTGCAGCTTTGTGGAAAAGTTTGTCCACTGTGTCTAGTTTTAATGAAAAATATTACACCCAACCAATGGCAGCTGTAGACAAAATCCAGAAATTGGGTAAAACATTATGTAATAGAAAACAGAAACTCCTCAATCAACGGAATGGCCTATTGAGACCACTCATTGATCTGTTTGCCATCTGTCTCAACTGTAGCCCCTCCCTTTTGCACAAGTCCCTCCCACTTTAAGCCCACCTCTTGTGAGTCAGAATAAGCCAGCAGCACTTGTGAGGCTATTTTTTGCCCTGCTTCACTAAATAAGGCCAGAGAGTGAGGGGAGTGGGTGAAGAGCCAGAGGGGCTTCGTTTGCCTTTTTACCTTGGGGGTATAAAAGCCTTGGGGCAGGGGTGGGCTCAGCTGACCACCCCTTACCCTCCGCACACATCCTGTGTGTTTCTGTTTGCGCGTATAGGTCATCATACCTGTCTAATTCCTAACTTGAGATTTTTAAATTTGACCTTTCCTACCTGAGGTCAATCCGCTGTTTGAGATAGTGATGTCATGTGTTTCGTTGCTATCGGTTACCAGTGTTTTGATCGTTTTTTTTATATTTTTTTTTTTATCCGTGGTTGGCCTTTGGAGCTGAGAGTGTGTGACGGTATGGGATGTACCATGGTAATAAATTTGTTGAGAACCTGGGGAAAAAAAGAAAGATATTCGACACTTGATGAAGACCACTGGAGAATATACTAAGAGCATGCATTTTTTCCTGCGCATTTTTTCTTTCTTGTTTCGTCTTTCTCTAAATGCTGCTGCTCTCCTCACTCTCCTCGCTCTTAACCTTTTATCTGCTCCATCTTTCACGCTGCCCTTTTATGTCTTTATCTCTCCAACCCCGTCTTTATCTTTTATGCGGCTTTGATATCTTCATTCTCTCTGTAAATCCTTTCCCACTTTACTCACCTCTCCCACTCTCTCTCTGTCAGTGTCTCTCACTCGCTACCCCTCTCTCTTCTCTCTCTCTCTCTCTCTCTCTCTCTCTCTCTCTCTCTCTCTCTCTCTCTCTCTCTCTCTCTTCTCCCAGTGTCAGCATACCATCCATACTCTCCTCCAGGTACCATTGGGGTTTGCGTTCTCTCTCAGGACAGGTGGAGGGATGGGGGGAGGGGGGTGTGGCTTAATCGTATCACATTTACACTGGGCCAAATGAGATCGGGCTGGAGGCCTGTGATTGGCGAGTTTGCTTATTTGGACCTACCTTGGTCCAGTCCTGCATTGTATCTCTTCTCTTGTTCAACTTTCAACCGTGCCGATACGAAGATGCCACACATCTCCGACATCACTGGCTTTTCTTTCTCTCTCTCCCTCTCTCTCTTTCCTTTTCTCCCCTCCTCCTTTCTCCTCCCCCTCTCTCTGCTCTCGTCCTTAAACTCTCAAACGCTGAATCAGCTGCTGGTGTACGGACTCTCCTCCTGCCATTCGCATCTCTCGGTAAGTGAAAGTATGTGTGTGAGAGAGGAAGTGTGTGAGAGTAAATGTGTGAGCGTATGCACGAACAGTGTTTTGCCTGGTTCCTGTTTCTGTGCCTATGTGTTGGTTAATGTGCTCTTGGAGGTTGAAGCTCTGCCGTCCTGAGCTCTGCCGTCCTGTCAAAGTTACATTAGCGCTAGCGCTGAGGGAGATGCTAGCATCCTCATCGTATTATTGCATCACACTTCAGCCTGGGCTATAGCCCTATAGCAGAGCAAGGTAGTCCTCAGACTTTTAGACTGGGGGTCACACTGTTGTTCTTCATAGTTCTTTATGTTTAGGGGCAAGTCGTCTGTTTGATCAGATGCAGGTTGATTACTGACCTATTCTTCAGGCTAAAATCCACTGGTGTCCAAAAAGCTGCATTCATATATAATTTAATATCAGTTTGATTAGTGAAAATAAGGACTCATCATCTGAGCTGATCCAATGACAAGTAGAAAATACTTTTTTTTTTTTAACAAAGGTCTTCACATGGTCAAAGTACAGAAACTGGAAATTAAATCTAGTTTGTATTATTTTTGTGTAATAAACATTTTTAATTTACTAAAGGGAAAAATCTCAGAATTATAGATAAGAGTTTTAGACTCCACATTTGTCAAGCTCACTAACTACTATACCACACAACACCAGTGCAATGGTCTTAGGCCATTTGTCAAGTTTGAGAATGGAGGAAACCAGCCAAGTTACAACTCTTAATTGTTTTTATATTTAGTTCACTATTGCTATTAGAAAACATTTCTGATGAATGGCCCGATATCAATGCAATTGTTCATTTACAATAATATGTGGGGATGTGTGCAGTTTTAATTTTGTGCCAAAGTTTAACACAAAATAATTAAATTTGCAGAATCAAGAGGAAAAACATATATGTTGCAAATGCAAAATACATGTTTCTGTTTAGTTTATATTCCTACAAGGTGTTTATCTACTTTAATATTTTTGCAGTTTTTTGATATTTAGTTTTCTTTGGCCAGTCTTTGCTTAATTATTTTTTTTTAATTAATTAATTAATTTATTTATTTTATTTATTTATTTATTTTTTGGATTTTGCTGGTGAATATATATTTATTCTGAAATCTCTCATTTGCTTATGCCTTTTCCCCCTTTTTTCTTTTTTTGTTTCTGAGTCTTGTGACACTTCTCATCTTAAATCTCAGCTGGTCAAATGAGTTTGGACTGAGTGACTAAACCTTGTCTAAAACTTATAACACACACTTTGCTGATCTAGCCAACTAGAAGCAGGCAAAAATTATTATTATTATTATTATTATTATTATTATTATTATTATTAATAATAATAATAATAATAATAATAATAATAATAATAATAATAATAATAATTTAAAAATAATAATAATACATATATAAATAGGAATATCTACAATATGCACAAATTATTTTTATTAAAAAATATTCAAATATTAATTATAATATCTGTGTCAACATTTTAATGCAAATATTTAGTTTAGCTCTTCCTGTATAAACCACTTCCTGCCACCATGTTGGGCACACACCGATGATGATGGGGTGGGTGTGGCTCAGTTTCAGACTGCACCTGTCAGTCAAAACTCAGATCACTAATGGAGATTCAAGGTGAGTGCCTTGGGACTCGTGAAAATTGTGCCAATGTCAGAATAAAAAAAAGTAAAGCACAAGCAAAAGACTTTATCAGAAAAATGAAAGCAAAGACTTGCAACAAACAAACATGTTTCATGTAACTGAAGAGTACCACTGTAGCTGTCTTTTAAAAATATGTCTATTGTGTATGCTTCTCTAATTTGCAACATACTATGACCTTTTAATTCTCAAAATCTTGTTTTCAGGTTTCATTATTTTGTGTAAAAATTGGTCATATCCTGATACCAATGAAAGTGTTGAACAAAGTTTTCCCTGTTGTCTCATACACGTTTAATCCACGTTGCCCGAATGCCCTTAAGTGTCACCACATAAATGATACTCAGAGAGTGGTCTGGTGAGGAGGGGTGGGCTATGGGTGGGGGTCAAATCACATGACCTCCTAGATGCTTTGTAAAGGCCGGTCAGCTCTGTAGCGGCTATATTTACTCTTATGGCCTGATTGCAGGAGTTAGGCCTGGTGATCCAAGCCATGTTTAAAAGTGGACTGAACCAGAGCCGGCAGGATCGAGTGACAGTTGGATGTTTCTGGGATGGGACAGCTGCTGAGGTTGGAGGACCACTAGGGCTTGGGTGGGAGGGTGTATGTCTGTGGTGACATAAGCATATTTTCCAAGTAATGGCTCCATGTTTGGTGTAAAGGTAGACAAGCTCACATTAAAAGTTGGCAGAGTGGTTGTGAAAGTGGAAGAAAGAGAGCTTTGGTGGGGGAGGGGTAATTTACACAAAGTCTAGTCTTGTCAGGAAAAGGAGGGATGAAAAATAAAGTGGGGGTGAAATAAAAGAGGGGGGAGAGAAGTGGTGATTTATGACGAAGACTTTCAGTTTAATTACACAGAGGCTGAGAGAGAGAGAGAGAGAGAGAGAGAGAGAGAGAGAGCATTACTGTTCCAGCATTAGCCATAAGCCAGAGATTAAAGCAGAAGTAAATAAATTTCATAAGACGTATGTGTATTTATTTTCATTTGTTCGTTCATTTCATTCGTTTTTTCATGATATTGTGTTAATGCCGTATAGCTATAGCAACCTGAAACGGACTGAAGAAATTTCATTAGAATACACAAGGCATTTGTTAGTTATTTGAACAATAACAACAAGCTTAATTAGGGTGTTTTATTACCTGCAATAATCCAATAATAAATCACAGACTGAAAACAGGATCGAGATGATAATAAGGTCAATGCAGGTCCCAAATCGCTACATTTTGTGTTGTATAAGGAGAACTGTACATTGTGGTTTATGTAAGTTGCTTTTTGATTTATCCATAGTTCTTTCATGAGTTGTGTCCAGAGCAATCTTCCAAATTACTGATCATCAGAGGAGGGTTTAGCTTATGAATGACAGTTCAGACTCATGGCAAACAATGTCACTGATGAATTCAGGAACTGCAGTAGCTGAAGGGGTTTCTTTGCGTGTTTTGTTTAAAGTTGTATAAATTGTATGAAATTAAAAACTTGTGGATGAATTAAAATATGGGAGCATTTACAGATTCTTTATTAATATGTTGTTAAGGTGTAATTAATGCATTACTAAACTGATAAATTTGATGTCCTCAATGTTTTTTTATTTAGAAAATGTGGAAATATGTAGATAATGTAAAAATATGTTTAGTCCATTCAGACCCTGACTTTGCTGGAGTAGGTAACCCTTTGAAAATGTACTGCAGTAGCATGGCAGAGTGGTAGAATGTACATGTGTGTGTTACTCAAGCTGTGGAGGAGTAGAGAGAGTGTGTGTGTGTGTGTGGGGGGGGGGAGTAAATGAGAGGCGGAAGTCTAATCACATGCATAGAAGTGTGCTGTTCTGTATGCGTGCTGCATCTATGTAGTGTGTCTTTGAAGCACACATTGTGTTCTCTGCTTTGTTTAGCACTGGCCTTTCACTCAAGCTTCCACTAAAACATACTGCACCATGACAAAAATCACAAACTCTAAAAAAACAGCCAAAACAGTGAATTCTGTGATGTACTTCCTATTTTATGCAAAAAGTAAAAAACCTATAAATACTGCAACTGTCACTAAAATTAAAATGAAGTCTTACTTTGGCATGACAAATCAGGCCAGATGTTTGTACTCAGAATTGACTTTTACAGCTGTTTATTTAATTAACTGATATTAATGCAACAATTTTTAAAAAATCAACGACGTAACTATGAGTGCTACATACACCTTCTGAACTAAATACCAATACTCACTCTCTTTAAAACATGCTTTGAACAAACACATACACAATAATACACACAGACAATTTCTTGTTATATTAACACTGCAGTTATAATGATGTAATTACAATTATGGACCAGAAGTGGCCATAGCTTCTCACACATACATATACACACTTCACACACTGTCCAAGCAGCATTGGCCTACTGAGGATAGATGTCTCCTCCTCTGGCTGCCCTCTGCTGTAATTATCAGTCAAACTGAGTGTGTTATGCACAGGTAACACGTGCATGCTCTCTCTCGCACTGTCTCTCTCTCTCTCTCTCTCTCTCTCTCTCTCTCTCTCTCTCTCTCTCTCTCTCTCTCACACACACACACACACACACACACACACACACACACACACACACACACGGACACACACTCGCACACTATGAATCTCCGCAAGGTTTACTTAAGGCCGCAGTGAGGGGCTTCATTAGAGCAGTGACATCAGCGATGGGCTAATTCATTAAAGGGCCAAGTCAACTATGTGCTATTTGCTTATAAATTGGTATTGATCAGGCGGAGAGGGGGATGGGGTAAAGGAGGAAAAGGGGGTCTTGCAGACACACATAAACACACACACACACACACACACACACACACACACACACACACACACACACAAAGACACATGCTTATTTACATTCTCTGCATAGCCACATTTCCACTGTGTTACAGTGGTATACTATAATGTATTTACATACAATTTGTAATGACATTTAAAAATCTCAAAAATCTCCATTGTAAATATAATTTGAAAACAACAGCTGCTTTAACGTTTTGTCAGTATTGGAAAAAACACGCTGACCAATAGATTAGAGCCATGCAAAGTGAACAAAATGCATTCTTTTATAAAACATTCATCATGAAATCACAAATATGTGGCATTCATCAGAATCTGGCCACCTTTATTAAATGTAATGAATAAATTCCACAGTTGTTCCCATTCAGGTTAGTGTCACAGCCCTGTGTAAGGAACAGCATGCCCTTTTTAACCTCAATATTATATATACACTGCAATGTATATTACATTCTCTGTCTATAAAAGACCATTTACACTCATCAGATCATCAGTGCCTTCATATGTGTGTGTGTGTGTGTCAGAGGGAGAGAGTGAGAGAGAGGCTGTCAAGGGTCAATGAGAGTAAGGGGCGGGACAAAGAGAAAGAGAGAGAAAAAAAAAAAGAGAGAGAGAGAGAGAGAGAGAGAGAGAGAGAGAGAGGAGGGGTGTGTGAGGTGCAGGCTCTATAGGCTGTGCATTATGGACTGATAAAGTGAGCGCTGGACAGTGTGGTGGACGGCAGTGAGGAGAGGTCAGTGATATAGATCAGCAGATAGCTACTTATCTCCTCTGGACCATATTACCAACACATCAGCGCCTATTCCCCAACACTGAGCAGCCCTGCAGACGACTGAAAGTTTCTCACCACAGAGACAGAGAGGCAGACAGACAGAGAGAGCGAGAGAGAGAGAGAGAGAGAGAGAGAGAGAGTTTGTAAGGCAGAATGATTGACCCTTATATAGTGAGATATAGGGAGAGAAAGAGAGAGGGGCAGAGTCTCTCTTTCTCGTTCTGCCCTGAGAGAGTTCGCTAGGTAGAAAGTGAGTGACCTAGACTCTGGCAGCGAAAGAGGACGAGAGAAAGAGTTTGAACTAGAATGAAAGAAAGACCTAGACTCTGAGAGTGAGAGCGAGAGCGAGAGAGAGATAGTGAGAGAGAGTTTATGGCTGAATGAGGGAGTCTCAAGCTCTCAGAGAAAGAGAGATGGGAGGAGAGTTTGTGTAGCAGAATGAGAGAGAGAGAGAGAGAGAGAGAGAAAGAGAGAGAGAGAGAGAGAGAGAGAGAGAGAGAGAGAGAGAGAGAGAGAGAGAGAAAGAACAGACTGCAGAGGCAGCACCTGGGACAGTTAGAGAGGGGAGAGGAAAAGAGGAGATCTTGCACTCCTTCCTCTTCGTCCTTTTCTCTTTTTTCCTCTTCTTCTTTGGTGCATTGGCCCGTCTGAAGCTGGGGGACTGAAGCTGACAGCTACCCGCTAGGTAAGCACCAAGCCTACCTTCTCTCTCCCTCTCTCTCTCTCTCTCTCTCTCTCTCTCTCTCTCTCTCTCTCTCTCTCTCTCTCTCTCTCTCTCGCCCTCTCACTGCTGCAGCTGCACCTCCAGGGCTGACAGTCAAGGTGAATTGCGTGTGCTGCTGCTCTGCGTTAGCCTGACTTAAAAAAAAATGCTCTTCCAGTAAAACTGGCACATCCTACTGTGTGTGTGTGTGTGTGTGTGTGTGTGTGTGTGCGCGCGCGTGTGCAGCAATGCAGCTTTTCATGGAGAACACTATAAAATGGGGAATGGTGAAATCTGTAAGTTAACCCATAGAAGGAAAAGAAACCTGGTGGACGTCTGTGAGTGTTGTGTAGATCTCGTGGTGTGTGTTTCCATCTGATTGGCCAATTTTGAGGAGCTATCTGGCTGAGAAATGTAGTGGAAAAGTGTGAGGCGTTAACCACTTGACCTGTGAAGTAATCGGATCACAAACAGACAGGAGAACGTAATTGAGTAGAAACATGGACTTTTTACACTTGCTGAGCTGTAATAATCTGCTGGAGAGGAAACGATGCCCCATCTTCGCAGTACAGGATGAAGTGGATAAAGTTTACTAAAGTCTGATACAGCTGCACTTTTAAAATACTACAATACACTGATTCTATATATCACCACTGAAGCAGTCCATGTATATAAGTATACGTCCAGCTTTAAGGTTTTAATTCTTGGCATCATTTGAACACAGCAGTTGTTCTGTACCCTGTGTGGACATTTCGTAATGGTGGACCAATCAAAAAGCTTAAAAATGTCTACTGGGTAAAAAAAAATGTTCCATTAACTTAATGTAAAGTAATGTGTTTTGCTCTTTAGATACTGCACTTTTTAGATGGTGTCTATATATAACATTCATTTATTGTCCGAATAAACACTTCAGAACAGTGGGCCCATGGGGGGCGTCTTTACCCAAAGGGTCCTTGGACAGTGCTGCAAACCTGAGCCCATGAAACCTGCTTGGGGGACATACTTCTTTATATGCCCATATGAACAAGCCCAACTATGGAATGTAAAGAAGTATGTATCCCAGGCAGGAGAGAAAGCGGGGCTCCAGGACTGGACACAAACGCACACATTCCAACACACACTTCTAGCAGCAAGGAGGTAAAGAAGAATATCATGGATTTTGTGGATAGAACCTAATGGGCTTTTTTTTTCTTTGAATATAGCTTAGAGTTAAGTCAGAATTAATGGCATGGTAAAGGTTTTGCTAAAAGTGAGTCAATAGTCTATTGGTGTGAGGGTACTTCACATAGAAAACTTGCTCTGTGCACACTAAAGAAAATGGAAAAAAATCCCTTCAATTGTTTCGAGTGGAAGGGGTTGATCAGCATTATTGGAAATGTGATTGTGTTCTTCTCATGTACAGAAACATGCAGGCAGCCAATCCAATCCAAATGGCGCAGTGAACAAATGCTTACTAAAGAATAATACACTCAGAGAGAGAGAGAAAGAGAGAGAGAGAGAGAGAGAGAGAGAGAGAGAGAGAGAGAGAGAGAGAGAGAGAGAGAGAGAGAGAGAGAGAGAGCAATGTACAAATCAATGACATCACACCAAGCCAAAAAAGAATTTACACAGAAACAATAGCACTCTAGAAAATTGAATGTTGAATGCCCTTTAAACCAGGTCATAATTTCTTGGGCCCCATCTACACCTTTGAGCGGCTGAAGTAGCTCTTCAGGGGGGTGTTGAATGAGGGAGACCGTTGTTCATTATAGTGTTGATACTGATATGATATTACTGGAGTTATTTTCTAGGTCCAACATTAGAGAATATCTGAGAAAACCAATGAGAGTGACTTAGTTAAATGATGTAGAGTGCTGTTTAGAATTAGTTTAGAATCCATTTAGGATCATTTACTTTATGGAGGGCTGTACCCACTGTATTTGGACGGTGAGAATCCTGCGAGTGTGCGGTGTGTGTGTGTGTGTGTGTGTGTGGGAGTTTGTGTTTGTATGAGAGTGTAAGTGCTGCAGTGGGATCACCACTTAGCCTCAAACATCAGGGCACAACTTGTGTGTGTGTTTGTGTGTGTGTGTGTGTGCGTGTGTGTGTATACCACAGTGGACCCACACACATCAAACGTGTTAGGTGTGTTAGGGGAAACTCTGTGGTCAGTAAGTGACAGGGCCCTTCAGGGCTAGTCCACTGAGAACAGGATCAGAAATCTCACTTTACACAATCTGAACAGCTGAGTCTGACATACTGCAAGTGTGTGTGTGTGTGTGTGTGTGGCCTGATTGGAGGAAGAAATATTGCAGAATTATACGTGTGAGAGGTGACAGGGCTGTAAAATGTTTCAAAGAATCAATTAAACCCAAGGTGATCCAGTGAACGAAACTATTTTTACAATCTTTCACACCACCACATTGTTTTGAGAAAAAAAAAAAACACGTTGGTTTCCACATTGTTTTTGTTTGATTGTTAATTACAATCTCACAATCCGAGTTTAGCACACCCTGCTAAAGGCTTCTTTCAGTGCTAATATCATTGAAAGTGCTGTCTTGACTCAGTATATCTCAGCTGTATTTGAGCAAGAGGGCTACCATCATCAGCTTTGCACGCAAGCACCTTAGCTTCATGCAGAACGATTTGAGGTGAGCATCTTTATTAATAAAAGACTTATTTACCGTGTTAATACCTTATTCATGTGATTTTGAGATGTTATTAACACTTTATAAATGCATTAACATTGATGCACCTGGTTTAAACAGGTAAAAGTGTTGCTGGAAATGGCAATGAACAATGGAGAAAAAGGGTGAGGCTGAATTTGAGAGAAAGGGAGGGTGAGGGAGAGAAAGTGGGATAGGATACTCATGGGAATGGGAAAGAGCGAGTGGCTGACCGAGATGAGAGATGGAACATATAGAGCACGGCTGCAGGAGAGAATGTGGGACTTTTGTAGCCACACTCACACACACACACACTCACACACACACACTCACACACACACACACACACACACACACACACACACACACACACACACATATAAGGCAAAAGAGGACTACTGGGTTTGGAGAAAAATAGCAGGTAAAGGACGTAAGCATGTGAGACCATGTGGGTGAGAGAGGTTGAGAGAGAGGGAGAGAGAGGAAGGGAGGGAGGTTAGATTGATGAGGGTTTTCCGGGCAGTATGGATAGAGGGATGAAGGGATGGAGAGAGAGGGATGGGAGTGGAGAGAGAGGGGTGTATTGTTCTGTCACTTTGCCTGTGTCAGCAGGTGGAAGCGCTCATCAGGACATTAAATATGCAACAATGCTGACCGAGTGAGTGTGCTGAGGCAGAAAAAAAGCCAGGGGCCAGGGGGCCCACTATGGCCACTGCAAAGACCCACTAACCCCAGCCCAACACCTAAACCTGCAGTAAACCCACTAACACTGGCTTAAACCTGGCCTTACAGCTGAACTAGCAGATAACCCACCAAGAGCAGATAAAGACTCCGAGACAGTAAACCAGCCACAGACCTGCTGAACCCAGACTAACACCAGGGGCCTCGTTTATAAACCTCTGCGTGGATTCTGGGGTGAAAGTGTGCATGCACACAAAGCCAGAAACAGCATGCATCCCCCCAAAAATTTGATTTATAAAACCGTACGAGCACCTGAATGCTGTTTTCTCTTTATAAATCACAGCCTTCTTCAAAATGTGAACCAGCCTTATGTTCCTCCTCCATAACACCCACATTTACCTAGAAATGGCCAATGCAAATTACCTCATCAATATTTAAATACAGGCATCTCTGTTCATTTTCACATGTGTGGAGACAACTGAGGACGGAAAGACAAAAAAGAGAAGCTTTGGAGACTCCACGGTAGACGTTATAGTTGCAGAGGTCGAGGCGAGGTAAAATGTGTCATTTGGTGGCATGAGTCGTGGCGTTACAAACAAACGCAAGTTATATAAGTGACAACATGTGGCTGCAGCAGTAAACAGTGTTCACTCGGCTCATTAACCAGTCATCATCGTTTGCAAAAAAATCCTCATGATCTCTGAAAGCCATTACGACAGAAATGCATCAGCCTCTCACTTATTTGCAGCTGTACAGCTTGTAATTATCTACAACTATTACCAGCCCATAACGACTTACTGTCTATTTATCAATTTCTTCTGTCTATTTTATCTTAATTTCTTGTAATAATAATAATAATAATAATAATAATAATAAACTCATATGGCACTTTTAAAAAGCGTTTTGCAAAAGAATGTATTACAGTGAGATAAAATGAAAATATCTGAATAAAATACAGAGTAAAACAATACTACAAATAAAGTAGAAAGAGATAAAGCAAGCAATGGAAATTTTAAAGAAGTAAGTGTTTATCTTCCTTATTCTTCTAAACTTTATGTGTTATATATGTGTTATATGTGTGAGGATGGTTTGCACATTTATTTGCAATTCCCTATTTTACCACATGATGCCTTACCAAGTTGCACTCTCTCCGTAAAGTTCTATGAGTGTGCATGGGTCAAACCTTGCTTATATATACGCTCATTTGTACGCATAGTATTTCTTCATAATTCACAGTTTCTGTTACGCACAATTTAGACCCTTTATAAATGAGGCCCCAGAACCTGCTACAAACCCGCTAACTCCAGCTTAAACTCAGCCTAGACCTCAGACCTGCCACGATCTTTAGTACCATTAAACATGCTTCAGCCATGAAACACCTAAACCTAAATCACCCAACAAACCTGAAAAGTCCTAAAACTAAACCACAAAGAAAAGTCTAATCCAGCATATAGTTTGCATACAATATATGTCCAATAATATGTGGACACGGTTTATCCAGCATCTAAGAAGTCCCCACTTTGGTTCAGTACCAGTTTCCTGGAAAGATGTTTCAATAGAAAATGTCTGATTAAGGACTAGTTTTAACATCGGCACGGTTGAATAGCCACGCCCAACTCTACCTCAAAACCCAGTCCTGAACTGTGAACATGCTCTCCAACATCAGCAGGAGGCTGACCCGGGAATAAAAGAACACCAGGGAATGAAACCACTGAAGAATTAAAAGTCATGGACTAATCCAGAGTGGCATAATGATGTACTGCAGTAATATAAAGTGACTGTGTGCTGTCACAGAGGAATTCAAATGAGACTGCTGGGTACGATTGTGTGGCCTGGATGAGTGTAAGGATGATTGTAGACCGTGATACAATTCTAGTCAGAATAATTAAAGCATGGCACATTTTAATCATTTAATATACATTTCACATTTAAAATACATCATGGTTTGGTTTCTGGTGACTGATCATATGGGAGAAAGCGCCCGAGTGCAGTCTTAGCCCCAGGGGTGTTTTTGATTTGTGGCGCTTATATACACAGGGTTTAACAAAGCGTTTACTGTAACTTAAAGTGTACACTGCACATTGATGTTTGGAACACGTCAATGATTGGAACATTAAGAAGTCCACAATCTGTCACTTGCTTTTCAATGGCTTTATTTTTTCATAGAAATATGGAGTAAAATGCCCAATAATGCACTATGGAGTAATAAATAAATAAAAATAGCCCATTAACATGTTTCTCACACTCTCTTTATATATATAGCAGCTGCACATGAGCCTAAGTGCAGTACTGCAGTATAAACTGGGCAAGGCAAGCAAACTGGGCAAGCAAGCATCTGTATATCATGCACACACACACACATATATATATATATATATATATATATATATATATATATATATAAGCTGCACAATATATATATAAGCTGTGGGTTAAACACAGAGGCTTGCTGAAGGCTGCACTATGTGCCATTACACACTATAAGCTGTGTGTGACAACTGCTGTGCTTCAGGACACTATTCAGTGTGTGAGTGGCTTTATCAATCTGTGTGTGGCATGCTGTAACAGTACTGTGTAGAGTTTGAGCTTTGAGGTGTGTGTATGGACTTGAATCAGTGGGTTTGGTTTATGTTTCCATTACTGATGCTGAAAGATTTTTTAATAATGGTATAAAAATATATGGCATTGAATTAACTTGATTATTACAAGTAACATATTCCTGCTGCATAAACTAAACCATACTGCTTTATTATTCAGTTATTCAAGAATGATTATGTAGCATTCTACACAACTGTAATTAATATAATTCGTAACTGGAGTTCTGATGTAGAGGCAGGATTGTGTTCCAACACTGACGACAACAAAGTAAATGCAAGGCATCCCTGTTATACAGTGCAATTAGCATCAGATTAATATTCCAGAGACAGCGCTCAGAGATCATTTCCAGGCCTCAGATATGATGTCAAAGGTCAAGCCTTTAAAGTGAGTACAAAGATCAACGCTGGGTGAAATCCTTCTGTTTCAGTTCTCCCAGGGCCACTGTTACCTACAATTCTCTTGTCAAAGTGTCCAGCTGTCAGTCAGGCAGTGTTAGCTTCAGTGTCCCCTGTTAAAAGCTGTGGCTCACAGGTTTGGCAAATGCCCCCACTGAGGTCTCAAAGATGAGACAGCAGCCCATAAATTAACAAGCCCCTTGACACCATAAAGGTGGTAATCCAAAAGTGTATTTGACACAAAGTTGTCATCTTTTAGGATTTCACAGGACACACATCTTACAGCTGTAATGTGTCAAGACACCTCAAAGAGGATTATTATAAACTGTAATAAATACTTTGAACATAATTTAGTTTCAATTCAAATCCCAGATGCTTCAAATTAACCTCAGCTATTTTTCAATGTCTATACTGCATATTTCTTGCTGAAACAGTCTCCATAATTACAGTTAAAGGCTTCAGCACATAGGACATGTGTTCACGATCTGGAACTATCCAATCAACATGAAGCAACACACTCACAATCAATTCCTAGATAGTTTGATTCAATCAATTAAAGCGACATCTGTTCAAATTTAACAACAATAACGGGCAATCCCATCTACTACATTAGACAAGCATGATATAGGAAGGTATATAAGTAATTATGGGAATCAAACCATAGCAGAGCATCACAGATGGACTTATTATTACTGACTGTAATATTTCTTTCAGCTGAGATGAGGACATTGCGGCGGAGTGAGAGAGCCACTGCTTATTGATGTCGTAATACTTTACAACTTATTTTCCTTCACCTGGTGTTTGCCGGATGATTTTTTTTTTACGATCCATATTCAATATACAGTCACATCTAGCGGGACACGTTCCACTTTAGTTATCCATCCAGCTTAGCCTACACTTCCCCGCTATGAAACACACATGCTTCCCTGACATTAGCATGTAGGATAATTAAAATTCACTGGAGCTGTAAACCAGGAGGAAGTAATTAAAAGAACAAGGGCACTCCAGTGGAGGCCTCCGCCTGTCAATGACAAGGAAAACGCTTCTTCCTCGCCATTCTGACAGGCAGCAGGACACGCTGCGGCAGTCCAACACGCTGCATCAAGTCTCAAGGAGAGCCAGAGGCATCTCGTCTGTGATATAAATGCTTATTACACATTAATAACAATGTATTTACAATGAAATAGTTTTTCCTGGAAGAAATATTTATTATATTTATTATATAATTAATTTATTGTAGTCTGATGGCATATTTATTATTCAGTCTAAGTGCACTAATTAGTTATCATGGTTAGGCTCATTTTTCAGTAAGTGGTATTATTAACTAATATTTATATTTTCATTATCCATGGCTTACATATGCATGGATGTAAACGTATTAAACACTGTTCAAATAGGTGTAAAGGCATTAATAATTATTAAACTGATATTTAATTTCTCAAGCCTAAAAGTCTTGCGGTGTAAATGCATTAATAATTGTTTTATTAATGAATTATTATCCAGGCTTAAGATCTTAAGTGCTGAAAGATGTGTTTAATCAATGTGTTTTTACTCATGCCTGAAAGTGCTTGCTTGCATTTAATACCCAAATAATTGTTTGATTAATGTGTTTTTGATGAAGACTGAATGGAATAGTCCACCATTTTTCATCCTAATGTCTGTCTAATGTATTTCAATAATAACCCAGAGAATAATTTCCTCATAATTGAAAAGGAACAGCAAAAAAAAAAAAAAAAAAAAAAAAAAAAGATTGCTCAAATTACATTTACAGTAAACATGCCTACTGCTTTCTAGAAGTGAGATACAGATTTCTGCTCTTTCACTAAGTGCAAGGAAATTTCTGAAAATAACTGCACATGGCAACTGACTGTACTCAAGACACAGCAACACACACCAGCTCACTTTCTGTATATGTATGTACTAAAAAAATAAATAAATAAATAAAAAGAACACAGTGACAATTCCATCTGTTCTTCAAATGCCTGTATTCCCAAGCACCTGCAACGCAAGCTCCTTTGTCTGAGATAAATGCAAAATCATCTAGATTTTCCTCAATGGAAAACACACACTCTAAAAGGTTATTATTTTAGTGTCAGGGACGCAGTCTGGGAATGAAAGTTTTAAAAGAGAATCATGGATAGAATAAAGGAAAACAAATATCAAATGAATAGGTTCTATTTTGCTGATGTGTTCAATTTTTTTGTTTATTTATTTATTTATTTATTTATTGCGGAATCACATCACAACTCTCCTGTTGTCTGTAAATGGGTGTGTGCTCTTTGTGTGTATGCAAACTTCTCTTACTATGTGTCTGTGCATGTGTGTGTGTGTGTGTGCGTGTAAGCAATTACAAACTACAGTTAGTCTAATCTTTACCCTAAACGTAACCCGAAGCCTAACCCCAAATCATATCATGATTCAGTGTTTGAATGTGTCACAGACTTAAAGGGTTAAATGACTATATAGTTGAATAGTGCATAGTCAGACAGAGTCTAGTTGGCATTCAAGCACGGCCATGCAGGGTTTAAGCCAAGAGCTGAGAGCATTAGAAAGAAAGAGAGAGAGAGAGAGAGAGAGAGAGAGAGAGAGAGAGAGAGAGAGAGAGAGAGAGAGAGAGATGAGGTGATGAAAGAGGTAAAGGAGGAGGACAGGAGGCATGTAAGAAGCAGAGCATGAGAGATAGAGTGAAAGGCAATGGGATGGGGCATCATAGTGAAGCCAAGAGAATGAAAGAACCAGGAAAAACGACAGAGAAGAAGAAAAAGCAAGAGAAAAAAATAAGAATGTATTAAAGAAAATGCATGGTCATAAAGAAGGCAGAGCAAACAAGAACAGACAGGCGTTGAAAACAGACCTCAAATATTAAATGATAAAAAGCTGACAGGCCCATTGATCTTAAACATAGCATTTGCTACTATGCTTCCTGTGGGGAAACACTTTAATAAAACAATATGAATCATGGGATATTTCTGGTTCTGAAAATCTGATTGGCTGAGCCAAGTTAAGTTCTACAATGCATATGTTTGTTGAATAGTGTAGCATTAATTACATGTACTAACTGAACACTAGCCGATTAGAATGGCTATACAGTATAATGTATATTATGGACATTAGCTGTCCATAATTACATATCTATATCAGGTTAGTTATAGACTGAATCACTAACAAACCTGATTGATGTTCTGTATCCATATTCCTCTGCAAGACAAACCTTTAAAAACTTTGAAAATCAAATATCAAAATTAGACCTTAATCCAACAGACATTTTTTCTATTTACAAAACCTTTAATATCTCCAGTTTTCACAGAGAAATTAAATAATTTATTAAAAATTTTAAATAAATTCATTCATTCATTCATTCATTCATTGTCTGTAAGCGCTTATCCAGTTCAGGGTCGCGGTGGGTCCAGAGCCTACCTGGAATCATTGGGTGCAAGGCGGGAATACACCCTGGAGGTCCTTCACAGGGCAACACAGGGCAACACAGACACACACACATTCAATCACACACTCACACCTACGGACACTTTTGAGTCGCTAATCCACCTACCAACGTGTGTTTTTGGACTGTGGGAGGAAACCGGAGCACCCGGAGGAAACCCACGCGGACACGGGGAGAACACACCAACTCCTCACAGACAGTCACCCGGAGCGGGAATCAAACCCACAACCTCCAGGCCCCTGGAGCTGTGTGACTGCGACACTACCTGCTGCGCCACCGTGCCGCCCATTTTAAATAAATAATTTTTTAAAAATTTAATGCAAATGCAAAATGCAAAAAAAAAAAAAAAAAAAAACAACCAAAGAGTGGAAATCAATTTTTTACATATTCTTTGAAAAAAGGAAGAAGCAGAAGCAAATGAACAGTTTCAGTCAATCACTTTTACAACACATAATACTCACTGGAAGACGTGATTTTATTCTTGGATAAAAAGTAAGAAATGGTTTAATATAAAAACAGAGCACTCTTAATAAGACAGAACAGAAAAAGCAGAGAACCCAAGTTCAAACCTGCAGTAAAATGTGATATAGGTACATTCTGACAGCCTCAGTGTAGGGTGTAAAGGGATGTAGTGAAGTTCTGGGCCAATCGGTGCTGAGAGTGAAGAGCTCACACCCAACAGAATCAAACTTTAATGTGGAGAGAAAGAGGGGTGGTGTCTTAGTCACTCACTCCAGTGCAGTATTTCTGACAGCCATCTGAAGGAGATAGAGGTGAGTCACAACCAAACCATCCTTTAAGAGGAAAAAAAAATGTGCGGAGCAGACAAGTGAGATGAGGAAGTAATGTGGAGGGCTTAGGAAATGGTAGCCCACTTTAGAAGGTGTAGAAACAATGTAAATCCATTAGCACGGAATACACACACATACACACACCATCTCCTCTTCTGGGCACTGTCCCATGGCCATTATTTTAGAATGACACACAGTTAAACACAGTTTGGTTGATACTGAGAGAGAGAGAGAGAGAGAGAGAGAGAGAGAGAGAGAGAGAGAGAGAGAGAGAGAGAGAGAGAGAGAGAGAGTCATAGGTAGTCTGCTGGGGGCTAGTATAGAGCAGAGTTACAATAGAAAAGGTGTCAGCCAGAGCTTTTTTCTGCTTCACTACCTTTACTTCTTTTTTTTTTTTTTTTTTAATCTCTGTTTCCATTCACCTCACTGTCTCTTACCACACTGGACTTCTGGACTACTGTGGGTGCATGTGAATGTGTATGGAGGTCTTTTACAGTGCTCTTACTGCTTTCGTTAATGGACATGTGATTTGACTAATACACGGTTCGGCTGGATTTACATTAAGATATTGTAAGTGTTGTAAGTGTATATTGGTCGAGAAGTAGTACAAAGAAAGTGAGAAAATGGATGGTTTGCGTAGTGGATAACAGTGTTACCTCCACATGGCAAATCAGGGTTTGATTCTCTGGAGACGGCAAGAGAAAAACACGTTCCCTGAGGTTTATTTGAGGCATTCTGGATATTACACCTGTACTCAGTTGTTTTTAAACACATTCATTCCAACAGTTACAGTGTTTACTCCAAACTTTGACACAGTTGTGTACATACTGCCGTTATGAAATGATCAGCGCTGCCTCTGTGCTTTTCCAATCGTCTTACCGCTTTAAAAGTTTGACCTCTAAGTTGTAACTGAGGGCTTTAGAGCTAAAGTAGCTCCATCATTTTACCCGGGTCCTGTCTTTCTCTCTCTCTCTCTCTCTCTCTCTGTGTGTGTGTGTGTGTTTGTGTGTGAATATGGAACCAACTAATAACATCTAGGCAATTCAATTTTAAGGCCCCTCAGCTTGAAAGATTTTAACAGCACCTCAAAGCGTATATACACAGCCCATTACAGTAGAAAAAAAGAAGGGGTAAAAGAAGAGATAAAGAAAGACTTTCACAACAGGGGGAGGATGCAAGATAAATGCCACATTGTTGAGTAAACTGCCATTAAGTGAGATTACAATGAGCCAGATGCAAACTGAATCTATGATCTGTGAATATTCTAGTCCCCACTTCCTCTGCAGACAGAGAGCGCGCGAGAGAGAGAGAGAGAGAGAGAGAGAGAGAGAGAGGAGAGAGAGAGAGAGAGAGAGAGAGAGAGAGAGAGAGAGAGAGAGAGAGAATGTAGAGAAATAAATAAATAACAAAATAAACAAATCATCTAAATTGCTATTGATTTCCTTAAAGGCAGTTACCTTTAGGTTAAAATGTTAGGAAATAAAACTGCTTTCGAGGGATTAAATCAGTCCAAGTAAAATGTCGAAAAGACTTGCAAAATAGAGCCTCCGATAATCACAGATCAACTGATTAAATGATACTTAATTATATGGGTTGCTTGCTCTTGCAATTAACTTTACTGATTAAAAAAAAAAAGTGGAAAAATCCTCTGGAAAAAAAAAAGAAATATGATTTTTTTTTTCTTTTTAAACACCCTCTTTCTTTTATTTCTTTCACAACACTATATTTTTGGCTTTTCTAACTTTTCTGACTGTAGAAGAGAGCAAGACACATGGGCACACATAAAAGCTTGTGTTACTGTAGCGCTTTGCCTGGATCAGCCGATCAGGGGCTGGAAGAGTGCTGAGTAAGGGCCGGGCCCAGAGCTCACGTCCGAATGCAGGCAGAAGAGGGGAGGAGTGCAGCCAGTACTGCAAACGCACTGCAGCACTTAAAACGTCCACCCTAACACTCCTCATTCTGGCATGGGACGTCCCACTACTCCAGACCCAGGCTTTAGCACTGAAGGCTAAGGCCTTTTTGCCTTGAGAAGGCTGGACTGTGGTTTCACACTACAACGCTGACTAAACCATGTTAATCAAAAGTAGGCTGGAAACAGTTTGGCGAGGATTTGATTGCCTTCAGCCACAGCATTATTGAGATTAGGTACTGATGTGGGATGATTATTTCAGAGCACGGGTGCTTTAAAAAAACATTATATATATATATATATATAAATAAAATAAATAAATAATAATATTAAAAAAAATGATGGGGCAGCTGTGGTGGTTAGCTGTTGGTCATGACTGAAGTGCTTTTGAAGTGCTACCCGGGCGGCCCACTGCCCACTAGTGTTCACTAGTGTGTGTAAATGTGTTTTCACTGCACGGATTAGGGTTAAATATGGTGAACAAATTCCTCAATGTGCAAGCACATTGGCCAATAAAGAGATTCAAATGCTAATTCTAATTTATACACTGTAGCCCACACTTGGCATTGAGCACAATGACCTCATGCTTCCAGAGCATGCCCATTACATTCCATGCCTTTTTTCTGGAAGTTATACAAGCTATGTGAGAGCACTTGAACATCTGAGTCTAGATTGCATGCCTTTAACTTTTGCACATGTATATGGAAGAGCTGGAGAACTGGGAGACACAGTGCACTCTGTGCGATATCATTTAAGGCCGTTAATGCTAAATGACCACAGCCTACAAATAATGAAGCTCTTTGTACATAAAGCCAGTGTGAACACCACCGTGGGTTTAAATAAGTCCAGTGTGGAAGCTTTGTGAGCTCCTTAAAACCCATCACAGGAGTCAAAACAAATGCACACTCTCTGCAAAGCATCTATTTTTTATTTCCAACTTCAAACCGTGGAGTTTGTGTTGGTTAAGGAGTAGGACGTTCTGAGTTCTTATAGTGCCTCTGAAGAAAGGGATGCATTCCTGGGGAATAGGATCCCGGAGTGAATAAATAAGAGGCGCGCTGATAGCAGGCACTTATTAAAGTTTACGAGTGGGCCAGGAGTCAGCGTGATAAATAGCCGGGAGTGAATTAGCCCAATTAGCCTGCCTAACTGATTGAAGCATGGCATTGTGTTGCTAGACGTCATGTTAGCCTGCAGTGACCACTCCCCTGACAGAGGTCAGACCTGCTAAATCGCCATTAGCTCAGACGGCAGGGCTAAGACAAACCAGCGGAGACAGAGGTTCACTCAGAGCGTGGAGCTTTACTCTTCTCTATGGAGTGCTGAAACTTGGAGCTGTGATAAATGTGTATAGGTCAACACTTTGTATATATCACTGGGAACACACAGAGACTCACAGTAAATGGGTGTGGATTTTAGCTTTTGGCAACATTAGTAAGACCTTACATCTCCAGTTTACAGTAAAAGGATGATTTGTAATTTGATATTAATGTAACCATTTCCTATTAATTTTGGACAATTTCTATTGATCTGTTCATAGTGAAATTCAAATTACAGCAAAAGTACTAGCTTTACATGATGTAAACCTGGTACATGTAGAGTTAAGGATTTAACTGCAACTTATCATTCAGTTATTATGTTTAAGACTTAATCAGAAACTAATGAAGACTGTAGGTTATGTTTATTTATATAAAGAAGGACATTTTGACCAGCACTGTTATCATTGGACAGCTCTGGACACTTGAAGGGGAACTCCCAAAGCTGCTCTATCAGCTAGATACAACTTTGGAGACATGACTCTATCTAGACATGAATGACTGAGACTTCACCCTGTGACTGAACTCTACTCTTGTGCTGGATTAGCTCTAAAAACACCTTAAATCTCCGTAGGCACTTTGTGTGAGGGTCAGTCCCCTAGCGCTGTCATGGAGACGGGGGGCACTGCGATAGGAGCCAGAATCTAAAAGCAGTGACGGGATGAGGCTGACATGGTTGAGCAGGTGTCGTTCTTTAACCGAGCCCCAGAGTTGTCCAGATAAGGAGAGAGAGAGAGAGAGAGAGAGAGAGAGAGAGAGAGAGAGAGAGAGAGAGAGAGAGAGAGAGAGAGAGAGAGAGAGAGAGAGATGGAAAACCAGAGAGAATGGAAACAAGAGAAAGACAAGGAAAGGGAAGAAAATGAAATTGAAACATGAGAAAATAGAAGCAGAGCTACAAGAATAATGCCTTCCCTTATTTTTGAAGTCAAATGATGTCAACAAATAGTTTGCCGCTTGATCATGTAGTCATTCACAGGAAGCCATTCTGTACATACAAGTCTAGGACAAACACACACACACACACACACACACACACACACACACACAGACACACACTTTAAGGGCTTCAGCTGTCCTGAAACCTGACTGACAAGATAAGGAACGGAATGCGAGAGAGAGGGATACACCGGCTCAGAATAGATCAGGGCATGCCGTCTCGCTAATACCAGCCAGAGAAGACCAAACACACACCAGCACACTCTCTAAAGTCTCACACACACTCACTGTCCAATTTCACAGTTACCAAATTCAAACCTGGACCACTGTTAGAGGGAAAACGTAGGAAAAATAGCAACAAAGATCCTCTTTAGGAATAATGCTAGTTTAATGGAGTTAAACCATATCTCTCACTGTGTGTGTGTGTGGGTGTGTGTGTGTTTGGGGGTGGGAGGTGTTTCAATTCAATACAAAATCTATACCATAATTCCTTTTCAAATATCTAACAGTCCATTTGCTATGTGATGCTGATATAATGTGGAGACAATGAAAATCAAATATGAATTTGATATGAAGGCTTTAAGCAGATTGACGTTGGTGTAAAAATGTCCTGAGGTTTTCTAAAGACAGGCCAGCTGTGAATCCACACTGTTTTTTATTCCTGCATCTTCTTTATCACATTTAACCTTTAAAAGCCACAAATAAAACAGTAATTACAGTGATGCATTTTTCTATGTTTAATTACGTATGCAAACTAATGCTGATGTTGAGTCTGAGAGATGTAAGGAGGCCTCCAGGGTACAGTGGCTTTAATGCGGCTGCTGGAGAGCAGGGTGTGATTCAGCGCTCTGTAATCACTCCTGTTCTCTGCAGTGCGTGGACGCCTATATTACCTCAGTGCGTAACTGTATGCACGTGTGCTGTTCAGTACATGGGTCAGCTGATAACTGATTAATGAATGGCTAATGATACAGATGAGCTACGGCAATGGTCTTAGGGTAGACCTCTCTAGACTTAAACAGCTACAATGTTCAAGAAACTAAGAGAAAATAGACAGAATCAAAATGCAGTTATTTTTTTTCCAGCTGTATAGGCCTTAAATATTTGCTATCCTTTAGCAGCCACCCTCTTCTGCATTTCTTCTCATGTAATTGACTATACAATCATCATACAGACCTTAAAAGCTGTGGTAAGAATGTACGTAGCTGACTGTATATAAAAATTATGTGCATTGCCCACTGTATAATAACTACGTCATCAAATGTAATGACACATGAATAATAGCAAACTGACAACAACTTAGAACCAGTGTTTAAAGTGTGTGATGGAAGTCCACTGCAGAGTGTTATGTGGACACTTGGCTGAAAGTCCACACACACATACACACAAACACACAAACACACACACACACACACGCACACACTTGTAGACAAATCGAGGTTAGCTGTTTGGAGGTGTCAGCGTTGTCCAGCAGCATATGCTCATTCCGTCCCGTCGCTGTGTATATTTTTAAAAGCAGCAGTGAGCCGAGTGGCTGGAACTGTTGGGGGGGTTAGCAATGAGGTCACACCCTCTGAAGAATCTGAAGAGTGCTTGAAGAAGCTGGGCAGTGTATGGCTTAGTTCTATTGTGTGTGTGTGTGTGTGTGAGTGTTTGTGGGAGGTTTTGTGGGGATTTTGTATCTTGTAATATTTTTGGACCACAGTTTTTCTTTTCATCTGTAAGGGGATTGTACACAGTACACAGAATTCAGAGACTATTTCAACTTGTTTAAATTCCAATCAATATAAAGTGCAGTGACATGTTTCCACAACTCCAGCGTTCTGTCTTAAAAGTTGGTTGCATTTGTGAAAACACCAGCAGCTCCTACATACCCTTTCAGACCCAAGTCTCACAGAAATGAAACCACTTGCATTAATGACCCTGCATTATTGTCCCAATAACTCTATGACATCAGTTTAAACGCATCGGTTTCTCCTAATTTATTTTTGACTTCTCCCTGCTTAATGCATTCATTCATTCATTCATTATCTGTAACCGCTTATTCAATTCAGGGTCGCGGTGGGTCCAGAGCCTACCTGGAATCATTGGGCGCAAGGCAGGAATACACCCTGGAGGGGGCGCCAGTCCTTCACAGGGCAACACAGACACACACACACATTCACTCACACACTCACACCTACGGACACTTTTGAGTCGCCAATCCACCTACCAACATGTGTTTTTTTTTTTTTTTTGGACTGTGGGAGGAAACCAGGGCACCCGGAGGAAACCCGCGCGGACACGGGGAGAACTCCTCACAGACAGTCACCCGGAGCGGGAATCGAACCCACAACCTCCAGGTCCCTGGAGCTGTGTGACTGCGACACTACCTGTCACCGTGCGGCACCGGCGCCACCGTGCCGCCCCTTAATGCATCCAGAAAAAAACAATTACTTTAATAATTATTTGACCTGAAACTGAATAAATAAATGACTCTTGACATTACTGTATATATCCGCTTGGTTATAAATGTGACACTGCATACGTACAGTGTATATGTTTATTACATATTCAGCCAAATTAATCTTCAACTGCAGCAAACATTCTGTATTCTTGTGGCTCTACAAATCCACATATATATGTATATATAGCCCCCCCCCCCCCCCTCTCTCTCTTTCTTTCAGGCACCACAGAATAAACAGTGACCAGGTTCCCTTGTGGCAAAATGATTAGCTAATGCTAATTTAAAAGCGATTTGAGTGGGGGACCCTTAAGGGCTGCACTAACATGAAGTGCTAAATAAAAAGAGCTGCTGGTAGATCGCTTGTAAAAAAGTAAAGAAAAGCTGGCTGAGAAAAAAGGGGAAGACAAAAGGGAGAGACAAAAAAAAAGACACAGATAAAGCAGACTAGAGGAAAGAAAATTGAGAGAGAGAATGAGAGAGAGAGAGAGAGAGAGAGAGAGAGAGAGAGAGAGTGGGGTCAGTGGGAGTTAATTCTGCCAGAGTTGTTTCCTCTGGCTTCATTAGCTGTATTGACAGACCTGTGATAAATTCACTGTTTTCTGAACTTTGTCCACAGCCATCGTTTCTAGGCTTTTGTGCTGGGTAACACTGTCTGTCGCTCTCTCTCTCTCTCTCTCACACACACACATGCACACACATAAACATGCACACACAAGCGTTCACTCACGCATGTCTAAATCATAAAACATGGGATTCAATTATCCATTATAAATTTGCTCCTTCTGACAGCAGGAGGGTGATTATACCAAGTATCTGTGTGTGTCCATGTGTGTGTTTGCGTGTACTATACCTGCTGTTATGTGAATACAAAGATTACACATTGGGAAAAGAACTGAGTGAAAATGGTGAAAACAAGGTTCAGTGCCTTGCTTCACAATGCTGACCGCTCAGGGATGGGGCAACAGTGGCTCATTATCATTTAAAGGTACACTGAGTCCGAAACTCTGAAAGGAACTGAAACTGCTGTTTCTGAACAGGGCTGTTTGGACAGGGGGGAATGAAGATGTGGTTCTTAATTTTTGTCACAGATGGGAAGATATATTAACTTGCAGAGAAGGAATGTAATATTGACTTGCATTGAAAATGAAGACTGCCATTACCTTTACCTGTAAAGTTACCATTTAGGAGATTTATTTTGGATAACAACAGTATCCTTCTTGGGTTTTATTTATTTGCTATAATTTATAATGATAAATTCTTCTTTCTGTTATCAGTCTCAGTGTCTGTCCTTGTAACTAGTCACTTCATTGTGCTTTGGTTTCTTTTCCCTATATATATTTAAACTGTTTCATTTCAGATTTGGGGGTATGACATTTTTGATATAGTATTTAATGGTCAAGCTTGTGTTGTATATTTTCTTTTGTATAGTAACATTTTGTGTGTTTTATTTATCTATTTTTGGTCTGATACTAGATAATAATATATTTGAAAGAAACTGGCTGTCCCAATTCTTCAGATACCTCATTATCTCAATTTGGCCGAATTTTAAGTCGGCATTGAACCCTTCCTTAACCGCGAACGCAATGTCAGGATGCAACGTAAGAAAAACTCCCGTCCATTTCGCTCTTCTCCAAGAGAAAAATAATTAATCGTGATAAAAATGGGAAGATTAGAGTCCACCGCTGAAACAGTTGCGACGCTAGCCGCTGAGGTAAATTGCGTGCGGTGGGCGGGAAAATCCCGTGACGCAATCGCTCTCTTACTAGAGCGTCTCAGTAATCTGCCTTATAAGGACAGACAACCGTTTGAATATTGTCTACTTAAACAGCAGCTTACTAGGTTTGGGACAGACCCACTGTTTCAACTGGAAAAATAATTAACTTTATTAATATTATAATTAATTTATACTCTAATACAAATTATAGGTACATTAATGATGATTACAGGCATTTTATGAGAGTTAAACTGTGTAAATTTGGGCCTAATAACAATACTGTGGGCCATCTGTACTTTAGATTGCACCACTTTACACCACTGTTTGAAACTGCAAACATCTCTATTGGTGCACATTAAATATATTAAGCTTACAATTGTCCAGTGAGGTTTTTTTCTGATTAGTTCTTGTCCGATGTTTTTTACAGGTTCTGATGTTCTTGGCCTGTGGAAAAAAAAAACCCAAAAACAGCTATACTGCACCATCCATCCTAAAATGCTTTGCTAAAGCTGGTAAAATGGAACCAAATCAACTGTTCTATGGATTTGGTCCCCTTCAACCAGCTGTAGCTGTGCATTGATCACCTCAAAGGACAGTGACATAAATGGAGAAGATCTGGGACCTGCCCCTATAGGCACACAGACACACTCACTCTCTCTCATCGGGGTTCTTGACCCGCTCTGGCAGGATTTGACTCCCCACCCCGGGAGCATGACAGCATGGAGTTGCTGATCCAGCCACAACAGCCATCTGATACATTTCAAGCCAGTCTTTACGATGCCTAGTAACATGATTAAACACTCGGAGGGTTATTAAAACCCGGGTGAGTATTACCCATGTCATGCCTTTTTGCTATTTATGAGCCATAATCCCTGATTATGTATTCAACCCAAATCACTGTCACTGCGATATGGGCCAGCCGCTCTTTATGGGTGCCCATTGATTTCTTGTCTCTCCGGTGAAAGAGAGAGAGATGGGGAGGGATGAGCAGGAGCAGGAGGGAGGGGGAGGGCCACACGTCAGGCTGCTGAATAAGTAAAGCAATCGTTCCTTTTTTCCCCTCTTTTTTTTCCTCTCCTTTTCTGGCTTGTCGCGATCCTTAATGCACACGTCTGATCAATAAAAGCTCATCCTGAGGTCCATAAAGTGCTGAAGTGGTTTTTGCTTTGAAGTGTGGGCTTCCTGATGGGGAAAAGGAGGGGTGGGGGTGGGAAGAAAGGGAAGATAGACGGATGCATGGACGACAGGAGCGGGCAGGATGACATGATGGAGCGGAAGAATGCAGAAGACAAGAAATGTATGGATGGCTTAGCGCTGGAACTGGATGCTCCAGTAGATGCTGATGCAGGTGTGCTACAGGGAGTCAACAGGCCATTCATTCTAATCCAAGACACTGAAAATTTAACCCCTTCTGATTTTTGACAGTGAAAGAAATAGTTCACACAGATACACCAGGGGTGCCTTATGCTATATCAAATATCTAGGGTCAGTAAAACGGCACCTATCTCACTTTACAACACTGACCACAATAACTTCAGACTTGTAACATTGTGCCATGGGCTGGCAGAATGAATGTTTCCACGTCTACAGTTATTGTGGTCTTTTTACTATACCATCTGAATAAGTGGCTGGTGTGGTGTGTTAGGTGCATCTCTGCCCGGATTAGCATACAGTGCTGCGTTGATACAATTCTTCGGCAAGTCTCCAAACACCACATTAGCCTAGTATATTTTGGCAGTTCCAAATATGTTGAGCTATGCATTCTTTATCCATTAATGCTAGACCATAATTAACAAATATGTATGGGCAGGTATGGGTGTGTTCACTGCCACAGAAGGGTTAAACGCAGAAGGCACATTGTGCAATGACAAGTAAAAGCAAATTGCAGTTGCTTTCAGTTTTAGATATGAAGAAAGCTTCAGATGTGTCTATATTGGGGTGTGTTCTGAGGATTGTATTCTGCTAAAAACAAGCCATGCGCTACCTGCCAGTGACAACCTTTGCATGCAGAGAAGAAGCAAAGTTGCTGGGTGGTGTCTACGAGTGGTGATAATATCTGTAAGGCCTCACAGCTGGAAAAGCGTGGTCTGTACAAGTGGAGACAGTGGGATGCTCTCTGTCATCTGAACACAGCATTATTTCTGTTTTCTGTTTGCTTTTTGGAGAGGTGTGAACTGTTTTAAAGCAGGGAATTTCCACCTGTCCTCTTTCACACCTCACTGCTCACTAGCAGCTTAACACAGAGTACTAGAATTCACATACAGCCAACAGATAAAATTAAAAAAGTTATTGAACTATCACTGGGCTGGTACCCTCCAGGGCATATGGCTTCTATTCTATTTCTTAAACATTATTTTATATTGAATAGATTTGATTCTGTACACATTTCCTCACAGAAACATGAATGTATTGTATTCTTTAGGATCAAAAGGGTGGTTATTCATCTAACTTTAAGCGATGAGCTGGTATTTTTGTGGATATCTTCTGTGAGAATTTTTTATCCATTAAACATTTTGTGTCTACTGAAATGTATCAGTTATTTCTAACACAAATACTCATCCAATTCTACTGCTTTTATCACACACACACACACACACACACACACACACACACACACACACACACATCAGAGATTATAAGCTGTTTAGACTCCATAGAACATTGATCCCCACAGTGGAGCCGAATTCACTAATAATAAGGACACTTTTGAAAAGGTAGTGTACATGAAGTGTACACAGTCAAGTGTGAACCAGAAATGACACCATTTAAAAAATAATCCTTTGGATTTTCTCATTTGTTCTTATTTAACATGCCTTCAAATAGCACACCCAGGGTCAGTCTGGAAATCTCTGGCTGTAGCTCAAATGAGTGCTCTTACGCTGGACATTTGTAAATCATTCAGGTTTTTACTCAGTCAGCTTTTCACAAATATAGGTGAAGCTCTGCTGGAAGAGTCCAATAGACAACAAGACAGAGCATATTTCACACTAACAGCGGAATACACATATGCACATACACATGTGCAAGCACACACACACACACACACACACACACACACACACACACACACACACACTGCAACTCAGCCATAATATGATATGATAAGGCTGTCCTTTGCGGAAGGTGGATTTATGTTGCAGGTGACATTGGGGGATAAGAAAGCAGCGTGCCAAGCCGCATAAAACAATGGAAGACATTTTAATATTGAGATTGAGGGGTAAAAAAAAATAATAGTAATAATAATAAATAAATAAACACAAACATGGTCAACATGCAGAGTCTAGCCTTGTTACTCACACTGTATTGATGTCTGAACACATTCATGATTTTCATAGTGACACCGGTCAATAACACTATAAAGATACACACACACACACACACATATGCAAAGTGTTACACATTTACTCTCATGTAACTTAAGCCCTGGTTGGACAGGATGGTACTGTGCAAATGGGGTATAATTATTATTGGAATATATCATATATCCACTGTATTTTGTTTGTTCAGAGTGTGTGCTCCTGGTTCCGGAAAGATTCAGGAGCCTTTTTCCTACTCTCATAAAAAGGGCTGCAAAGGGTTCTTTGAGCAATGCTGTAGAAGAACCTCTATTAGAAGTGATTTTAGAGATGAGGTAATTTAGGACTGGATGTTTTTGGTTGGTGACACTAGTGACAGTTTAATCTCCAGTAGCTCTGCTGTGTCTGATCTTCCTTGTGAAAAACATGTGAACACACATTAGGGGTGGGCGATATTACCATAAAATTACATCACGATATGTCAGGGTGTTTTGGTGATAACAATATTCTTGGCGATATGAACAAAACACTGAAAAATACTTTTATTAATTTCAAAAACACACTATTGCAACAAAATAAATGTTGAATTACTATTAATTATATTAAATAAAATATATTTGACACAATAACCTGGTTTATTGTACATCAGTTATTTTGTAACCAAACCACCTCCGTTTGACTGAATCACTCCCTTTTTTTGGAGCAAATTCCTACGCCTCAGAGCCACTTTCCACCATACTTCACTGTGCCTAAATGACTCATGTAAAGAATGTAGGCCATATTATGGGTAACTGCATAATGTCATTATGTAAACAAGTCAGAATATCACTATTATAACTATATACATTTTATATATCGTTTAAACAATTATTAACAATATTATAGTGAACAATACGATATGGCACAGCACTAGCACACATTTAGCACATGCATAAACAAAGTAGCCACTCCCACCTCTGTTATTCACACCAAGATTTCTTATCCATTATGACTCCGTGCAGTAAAATGACATTACCTCAGTACCCTTGCTCTTTCTGGCCACCAATACAAACCAACTCCATCTGCTACAAAAACAGAAGTCTAAATGTATCTATTATTTAAGTAAAAAATGTAGAATATAATAGAATAACATGGGGAAAGGTCCCCAGGGTAGCTGTCTGTTTTTTTTATATATAAAATCAGCCATAACATTCACTATGAACTACGTATTAATTTTGTGTTGGTCCCCCTTATGCCATAAAAACGGCTCTGACCTCAAAGCACAGACTCCATGAGACCTCTGATGGTGGATCAGTCTTGCTATTCAGCACATCCCACAGATGTGGTCAGATGAAGATCTGGGGAACTTGAACGTCATGTACCTCAAGCCATTCCTCAACTGTTTTTTTCAGTGGCAGGGAGCACAGTTATACAGAATTAGGCTACTGTCATTAGGGAACACCACTGCCATGAAGTGACTGGTGCCCCCTCCAGGGTGTGTTCCTGCCTCGAGCCCAATGATTCTGGGTAGGCTCCGGACCGACCACGACACTGAACTGGATAAGCAGTCACAGACGATGAATGAACAAAAGAATGAATGCCATGACCCAAGGTTTCCACACAGAACATCACGTAAAGTCTCTTTAGTCTTGCCTTCCCATGGACACACTCCATCAGTCCTTCTATGGGATCAGACTAGATGAGGTTTTGCTCTTCATTCCGACTAACTGTGTGTAGGTTAGTTTATGAACATGGTCATTAAAGTCACACAAATACAGCTTGTACATAGACACTGTTCTTATTCATATAACGTAATAAAATAGCTAGAATAATATGATACAGAATAAATAGAGTGTTTTTGGTCCTCTAATGTGTTACTATGTGGGAGATAACACAATAATGATTCACATTATTATCTCCAGATTAACAGCAGTGTATTTGAAAAGAAAATGGACTTTTCAAATAAATTCAAGTTGCTGTACATTTTATCAGCTTTTATCAGCCTCTTTCAAACTGGATGATGAGGGAAGGGGTGGGGAAGAGAGGGACATGGAGGACATGGACAGTTGTCAAACTAGAATAAGAATCACTTTATTGGGCAATGTGCTTGTAGAGAGATGAATTTGTTCTCTGCATTTAAACCAATCTGTGCAGTGAAACATACACTAGGGAATACTAGGGGGCAGTGAGCACACATGCCTAGTCAGCCCTAGCCACGGTGTCTGAGGAGCAGTTGGGGGATTAGGTGCCTTGCTCAAGGGAGGTTCTGTCATGACCTGCCGGTTCTGGGGATCGAACCGGCAACCTCCCAGTTACAAACCAAATTCCCTAACCACCAGGCCGTGGCTGCCCCAGCTAGAAAGAAACAAAGAGAGCCAGCGAGAGAAAGAGAGAGAGAGAGACGTGTCAGCAGTGGGATTTTCTGTAAACATATATTGATTTATGTTTGACCCTCACTCTCTCTTTTCCTCAATAAGTCCTTTCTGAAAAGAAGAGAAAAATGTAGTGACACTTCATCTGCTGTGTCATAAATAAAGTGTTTTTCATTTCTAATCCACTGAGCTTATCTGACACACTGCAGCCAGCAGAGAGAAAGCCAGTGGGTGAACAGGTCTCCCACATAGTATAGACACACACACACACACACACACACACACACACACACACACACACACACACAAAGGTCTTGTGTCTTAGTTTACTTTATTAGTCCACACCAGCTTTTGAACTTTTGGCAATTACTGTCCTTTTGTAATTGTATCCAGGGCTTGTTTTAAATGAAACAAACTTGCCAAGTGTGAACAAACCTTTAGAGTCTTTCAATTAGGTACAGTTCACAGAAAATCAACTTAAGTTTCATTGTAATTAATGCAACAAGAGGGCACATCATCAAATATTTACACACACTGAATAGCGAGGTGAAGGTATACAAACCACACAGAACCAAAGAAAATGACCAGAAAAGAGATTCTCCGAAAATGCGCCTCTGTCCGAATATTCAGTGATAATAAACACTCATCCCTGGAGCCTAATATTTCATGTCTGAAAACTCTTTGCAAACAGATGCAAATGAATTAGTGAAATCCAATATCTAATGGGTAATTATGCATTATTAAGCCTTTGATCTAAGGCAGCATTTGCTCTGATCCAATATAACTCCACTCATTAACACTGGATTGATGGATCAACAGCTCCAGGCCAGTGCTGCAGAAGGCAGTAGACTACATTTATCACAGAGTGAGTTTTCCAGTGAAGAAAACTCACACAATACTTTTACAATAACATGAGGGCCATAGTAGTAATATACCAGTTATATTGACAAACACACACACACACACACACACACACACATATATATATATATATATATATATATGCTTTCTTACTTAAACAAGACTTGGACTTTAATTGATTGGAATTTAATGCATTTTAAATAGCAATTGCATTATTGCTTTAAAACAAACAAACAAACAAAAAACAATCAGAATTAGATATTTTCTCTATCACTGTTCTAGTTAGCATATTGGAAGTGGTGGTTCAGTGTGGGCATCTAGATCTTAAGGTTTACACATATTGATGTTTCCTCAAACCCAAAAGAAAAGATAAAGGGCTCTTCCAGCAATGGCCATTTACAGTCATTGTGAAGTCTATACCCTCCAGATCAGTTTGTTTGCCATATGGACAAAGAAACTAAAAATTACTCTACAGAGGCTGAATGTTTGAGAATTAATGCTGTTATTTCTCTCACATGTGGACAATAGAGATTTCAGGGGGAAAAGGAAAAGAAATACTCACTGCGTAATTAGCCACACAAAGCTTTAAAGCGATTAGATGAAGCAATTAAGCAAGATATGCCCCAGCCTCAGAGAACAGAACCCATTCTCTCAGAAAGGTTAAGAACACAGTTTTAGCTTAGCACAAATGCCTACACAGAGCCAACTCATCTCAGTCTCATCTCTGACAGACACAACACAGACCTTTAAAGCTGGAGTGGGCGATTCATTTTTTTTTCTGCAGTATTTCAAATGGTGATTAACCATTTCACTTGGATATGCACGCACATGCACAGACTCACACTTGAAGAGGCTGGGTGAAGCCAGAGAGTAAACTGAAATACAACCTCTCTGACCGCAGTCCAACTCTAAAATTAACCAAACTAAATTTCAGTCCAAACCTGACACCCAGCTCAAAAACATATGTAAAGAGTTTGATTCACTCACTGAAAAATTCACTCACTGGTAAATGGATAATGAAATGGATCAGATTAAAAACTCTTTGAAAAAGAACATATTATACAGCTCAGTACAGATCCTTGTGGTTCTAACAAAATGTCTATGCAATGCTTTGGTCAAAATATCACAAGGGTCAAACAAAACAGCACTATGCCCTCTCTGAACAGTCCTGTTCAGAATGACATACAACAGAGAACCTCTGTGTAAACCAAACCTAAGGCACCCACCAGTGAGGAGTGTGGACCTTTACCCACTTTTGCTTTTTTTCTTTCTTCTCAGTTCTTTTTTTTTTGTCTTATTTATACAGTACATTTATTTCTGTGGGTGTAATGCTGTGATGGGAGAGACACAGAATGGAAGGTGGGACATATGTATAGGGTATGCTATCTGCATAAGGTGCGGCACAAAATCAGAGTCAGTCTTTGTATCGCAACATGTTCTCAGACTTGGGTATCACCAAACATTGGCTGTGTTTTTTCATTTCAGTATGTGTGGGGGTTGGAGCTCCACGTCTTCAGATTTATGCAATGTTAGAACATAGAATAAAACGTGAGAGGTCACCTCTGCTCAAGGGTTTGTGGAATATTTCTTTCTAATTATATCTCAGTGACCCTTTTGTGGATACAAGTTTGGTTTGTTTGTTTTTCTGATTATGATCATGTTCAACACTAAAATAGAAATGCTAATGTGAAACGTTGTGAGTAGTCAGGTGTTATTACATACAAACAAATATTTGAAACTCTTGAGTTTGTCTGGCATTTGGGTACAAATAATTACTGTCCTGTATTCTCTAACCTTGTCACAACTGCTCAGCTGACACTCAAATATCCGAATTTAATAACGGCTGTGATTTCATATTGGACTTCATGAGTCTGCGGTCACAACTGGTCAGCTAGAACCCTTTGATAAGATCATCCCAATTGAATGAATGACAACAGATGACCATGGCTTTAAAAAAAATGCTCCTAGGACAGATATTGTTTGGTCAAACCGCACGCTATGGAGAATCTGCTGAATGAGCTCTTTGGGACACAGTCAAGTTTTTTTTTTCACCACTAGCCTCGGCAGCAGTTATTATACACCGGGATTAAATTAGGTCTTTTCCAGCGGACGTTTCACCATGGCAACTTCATAACTCGGCCGCACTAACAATCAGCAATGCAGGAACGCTTCCGAATATTTTCTAATCTTCATAAAATTCAGCGGAAAGTTTACAGCAATATTGCCGTAGATGGAGGAGTCGATGGCAATGATGCTCTATTGAACTGATGTGTCAGCACATCCATTTTTCTTAGTAAATGTAAGAGATTTTATTGTCCATTTTTGCCAAAGGAAATTGAGTTTGTATGTACCTGGATATGCATCAAGACACACAAAAACACACACACACATTTACACTTATGGCCAAAATTTGTTGGACACCTGCTTATCCAAAATTTCTTCTGAAATGAAATGTTTTAAAAGGTAGTTCACCCTGAAGGAGCATTTTCAACACTTCTATTATGGTTTTACATTGAGTAATTGATGGCTGGATTGATTGATTGATTGATTGATTGATTGATTGATTGATTGATTGATTGATTTAACTTATTTAATGATTCAGCAGTCATTATAAGCATTCAATCCTTGAAGATAAAATAAAAAGGCTTCCACTGTGGTCCTCTGTGGCATTCAGCCACAAGTACATTAGTGAGGTCGGGACCTTATTGTGTTTGACAAAACTACTCCAACTCATTCCAAATGTGCTCATGCACCACAGACCAATGCCAAACAGTTTTAAATCTCATAGCTGATGTTTGACATGTAATAAAATTTCCTATGCTACTGTGTCTTCTCTTACTGTAAAAAAAGAAGCAATATTCTGCTGATATTTTTAGATACACTGTGTCCTCTGATTGATAAATGCCACTAAAGCCTGTAAAAAGTATATTCCTATTATGTATTTTATTGCCTACATATTTGTAGTTTGTGGCACTACAAATATGTAGGCAATAAAATACAGCTCTTCAAATACTTTTATTGGAAATCATGAATTGGGGAAACACTGAGTATATTACAATGTAAAAGGATAGACAAGATACAAGGAAAAGGTTGTGCTGTGAAATTAAAGTGGAGGGGACCACTCTGAATGAAACACATGAGAGTAAACAATAGGCCACCTTTGCATTTGGCCCTGGTTTTAATCACTGTCGTTAATGTTTCCTTCAACTTGCTGGTTATATTACTGTAATTAACCTCACTTAGCCTGGGATTGTGGACCTGCATGTATGTGAGTGTAATTTATTAGGGCCTTTGTGTTTGTGTGTGGTGTGTGTGAATGTTAATTGGAGTCCATATGAATTAAGCCTAAAATGAAAATGAACAAGGGAATGAGGAGATGTAGCATGGGGGGTCAAATTCAAAGTGATGGTCATATCAAGGTCATATAAAGACCAACACTATCATGCTCAGTTTACAAAGGTTTACAACTTGTTTACAACATTGAAAGGCATTGTGGGAAGACATGCAGCCCTCAGCATATGTACCCAAGGGAAATTTTTCTTAGGAATGTTATTCTAACATGGCACGGTGGTACAGCAGGTAGTGTCGCAGTCACACAGCTCCAGAGACCTGGAGGTTGTGGGTTCGACTCCTGCTCCGGGTGACTGTCTGTGAGGAGTTTGGTGTGTTCTTCCCATGTCCGTGTGGGTTTTCTCTAGGTGTTCCGGTTTCCTCCCGCAGTCCGGGTGACTCAAAAGTGTCCATAGGTATGAGTGTGTGTGTTACCTTGTGAATGACTGACGCCTTGTGCCCAATGATTCCAGGTAGGTTCTGGACCCACCTCGACCCTGAACTGGATAAGCGGTTACAGATAATGAATGAATGTTATTCATTCATTCTCCTGCTGTAATTCATACAGTATCCTTATTACACTGGAGCTTTTCATTTTACTATTGCTTTTGTTAGTTTGCTGCTCATTGATTTACAAATATTCATTAAGCAGCACTCCAATGATTATTCTGAAGAGTCTGCATGTAGATTTTAATACTAAATACATTATTAAATGGGTCAAACAAAGTATGTGTTTAAGGGTGGCATTGGAACTATCATCACCATAATACCAGTTCGATCACTGCAGATTAATTAGCCATTCAAGTCTTGAACTCCTAGCCTGCACCACAGGCCTTGCTCTCTGTGAGGTTAGGATGACACCCTGCTGTCCGCTCCAGTTAAAAAAGAAGCAGTGGCTGGTTTCACAAAGGGAGGATACGTTTACTTTCACTGACCTTGGTCAGTGGGATTGTGCATGACAGGTAGAACCCTAGAAAGCTAGAGGCTGGATTTGGCAACAACTAATGATTAAAACAAACAAGGAGCCTAAATAAATTGTGTAAAGGTAATGCAGAAATTAATAGTTTAAGTGATAAATCACAAACGCCAGTATTCTTCTTCTTCTTCTTCTTCTTCTTCTTCTTCTTCTTCTTATTATTATTATTATTATTATTACTCTTATAGATGTATGTAATTCTTTAAAGAACTTTTTAAATAAAACTACCACAATACTGACTGCAAAAAGATCTATTTAAAAAAAAAATCTTTGTTCCCGATATCTGGTTCTAGTGGGTAAATGTCTAAACAGTTGTAGCCTCTACTGCACATGCCCAATATCAGCACAGGAATAGATGCAATCATGTAAATGTTATCAAGTAAGTGATATTATCTGCAAACCCAGGACAATGCAAAAAAAGATAAAAGGAAAAAAAAAATCAATCCAATTTCGAGCCTATAAGACAAATTCTAAATGACGACACCGAAACTCTGTGGCACATGGGAGGTGTTATATATAGGACGTCCCTGTGCCCTCTGTTAGAAATGGCCTAAAACTCCCTGTGGAGTTTCAGATAATGAACGTCAGCTATATGAGAGAGGACCGCACAGGATTCAGCAGTGCACGTCCCTACAGTCTTATACACACATGTCCAGTATTATAATTAGTAAAACTGGCTATATGGTGCAGCAACAGTGCACACATACGTATGTTGAGCTTCTATAATGCACGGGAGAGCATTAAGTGTAGAAGGCCACACTCTAGAGTAGCAACACATTCACTGCCAATGGTAGGAAATTATATGAATACAGCACTGTTCATATTATACTCATTATTCCTGACTCTTTATTTGGCCATAGAGTGTATATGAATGCTGCAGTAGTTGGGTTTATGTGAACACTGTGTACCTTGTGTGTTTTTGTAATGAAATTAATTGGGTTGTATTCTTAATTACAGATCGGTTACTATGCATACTTTATTAGTGTCATATGTCAAATGATTTAGTAAAACAGGTCATCCTGTAGCAGTGTGGATATGATGGTGGAGAGAGAAAAAGCTTTGGTCAGAGTTAGACATGGGCCAAGTCCTTTTAACTCTCCGCTCTTGACGAACACAGAGACGACCTGCAGACTTCCCCCTGCTTCAAGTCCTTCAGCTGACCACCTCTGATACTCCGCCTCCCTTGAGACCCATGAGGAGAGAGAGAGAGAGAGAGAGAGATGGCCATAGTTTGACAAAGTAAGAAAAGAAGGAAAGAGAGAGCACAACTGGATGCAGGTAAAAGAGAAAAGGGTGGATCTATGGAGTGAACTCTGCAGCATCAACCTCTGCATCATACACTGAGTGAAATGGAGAGAGAAGACAGTGATACAGGACGAGAAAATGGAAAAGGGGAAATGGAGAGGGTGGGCTGTGAGGGTAGGGATCCCCCTGCGCATACACACACACACACACACACACACACACACACACACACACACACACACACACAGGCTTAGAGTGATTGATGGCTGACAGATATCCACCCTGCGCTGCCACAAACCTAATATAAACCCATCTACTGCTACTCAGTCTGAACAGCACAGTCAGCAGGACCAGGACTTTCAGAGTGTATTCAGATCGACAACTGAGTGTCTCATTTTCACTATTTAGGAAGCTTTTATTTTTGGAGCAAAACAGTGATAAACTTTTTAAATTTAATTTATTACAATAAGAAATAAAACAGAAAGCACTGACTCCAGGGAACAGACCACAATTTCTATTTCTTAAACCCAACAACAGAAAGACTATTAAAAAGATTTTTAATAATTTCTTTATAAATTAATTTTTTTTGTACTTTTCGCTCATTCAGAGGGACTTCCCTTTACCAAAAATGTTCCAATGGACAATCTAACCGTTTAAATGTGCAGGGGTTTTCATTATTATACACAATACAGATTGTAATATATCCTATGAATTCAGAAATTTCAAGAAATCTCTGTCAACAACATAGCTGATGATGGCCAGTACAGCTGAAGACTTGAGACGCTCAAAATTGGCGCCTTCTCTCCCTAAGTGGTTATTACGCATTATTAAAAGGAAATGTGATGCTGATTCTCCTGTCTCAGTTTTTTAGAATGTGCTGTAAGCATCATATTTGTGATATATATAAAACGCACTGTTTGAAGTGTTACTGACCAACAGTTTTTAAAAAGGAAATCTGTGACCATTCCCCGTAACTCAGCAGCCAAAAACCACAGGGTGGTGTGAGTAACTGTTTAGGGAGTGATGTACGAGGACGGTGGAGTTCCAGACAACCGCATTAAAAGCACTGCATTAACAAACCAACAAAACATACTGAAGCAAAATCACTGTAAACAAATCTACTAACACAACAACAAGACAACAGCACTGCTTTAACTGGGGGTGTGGGGCACGCTAGCACCTCTGCAGAGCTCCACCCCTTCACCTCCCCACCCCCCAGCTCTGCACCATTCTTTGAGTCTCCACAGTATATTTCCAAAAGAAAACCTACATGTCAAACAGGCATGGTTTTAATATCAAACATGAAAACTGTACTTTTTTAATTAAATGGAATTTGCTAATCACCACTTTCTGTTTTTACCAGCATTTTACCAGCTACCCCTTTATTTAAAATAATATAAATATAACAATATTCAAATATATTTAAATTTTCCATTCTACCCTTCTCAAAGAGTACAAGCTTTTAATGAATGAAAGAAGGGCAAACTGATGCAGTAATATTGGATCAGTAAGTGGCCACAAACTTTTGACCATGATTTCTTCCAGGGTCAGTGTGGCACCGTGCCTTCTGCACCCATACGCTTTCCTGATTGTTATGGAAATGGTAAATGTCCTTCGGGAAGCAGCTCGTTCACGGATAAGCAAACTTTAATATTCTCCATCACAGCCACAGCATTAGGCAGTTCTCTCACTGTGGAACGCTTGATCAGCAGCCATTCTCTCTCTCTCTCTCTCTCTCTCTCTCTCTCTCTCTCTCTCTCTCTCTCTCTCTCTCTCTCTCTCCTTTGCCTTTTGTCCTCGTTCACACACCAAACATATTTTGGCACTAAGACCATGCAGCACACACACACACACACACACACACACACACACACACACACACACACACACACACACACACATATTCACTGTCCATTCATTTATGGGCATGCGTCTTTGTGTGTCTGTGAATTTGTATGTGTGTGTGTATACATGTACAGGTCAAAAAGATCCTGACTATAAAATAGTAACAACCTGACTTCATCTGAACCTGAGAATTAATAATTAAGTTTTAGCGACTAGTTCCGTGACAGTGTCAGATGCTTTGAGAGCTGCTTGTGGAAATGAACACTTCAAGGTTTCTGCTGAACAGAATATAAAATCAGACACAGAGGCCTCTGACCTCCACATGAGAGAAAAACCATGAAGTGGCTCTGGGTCAGCAGTGTTTTACCATTGGGGACTAACCAATGAGTGCAGAGGGGGAAATTTGCTACCACTTCTGAAAGTACGGCTGGGGATGATAAATTAAGAGAACAAGTGAGTTTGCACTTCAGGAACTCAATGATGCAGACACACACACACACACACACACACACACACACACACACTCATGTCCCAGCAAGAAAAAAAATCACTGAAACCCACAAAGCCTTCATTATCAAAAAAAAAACAAGTGATATTAAAATGATCAAAATACATACGCTGTAAAAAATTGCTGTAAATTTGCTGTGGATTTACAACAGCATCTTACTGTGTATTTTAGAACAATTGTAAATTACTGTTAAATAAACATATTTCAAATGTAAATAAACAGCAATTAACAAATAAATGTAGACTGTAATTTACCAGTGTAATACAGTATTTTCTGTCAAGCTGTAGAAACTTGAGCCATCTTTTCTTTACAAGTCCAGTCAATATCCATCAGCATCGTACTGATGACTGTAGGCTAATGTTTCTGTTTTTGTTTTTCTTTATATTATGTTTAATTCCTGCACAAAATGGTCATGCTTACTTAGTGACAAACTTGGAGTTTTCCTGAGCTTTACGGGCTGAGCTGGATGATGTGTCTCAGCTGTAAGAGAAGACTCTGCTAATTTTCTTTGTGGTCGCACTGGAATTATATATATATATATATATATATAGCAAAAATGACTGTCCTTCTGGATTTAAACCTTTTTGTGGGGATGTATAAGAATTAAAAGAATAATTCACGTTTTTAATTAAATATAAAATGCTGGCATATACTGTAAACTGCTGTAAAAAGGTTATTCTACTGTTATACTGTTATACCATATACATTAATATACTGTTAAATTACAGTAGAGCCACTTGCTGGCACTTACTGTAAAATGACCATAAATATCTGTTTTTCTACGGTTATATACCTTCAATATAGATTACAATACTGTTAAAATAAATTAAGGTAGCTGACGATAACTCTGAATAAAGTATTACTTTACAGTTCAATTCACAGGAATGTTTCTAAAAATGTGGCATTGCAACTAAATAATCGCTATTCAAAAAATACTTAATATCCAGTATGTCAACCTTTATTTCACATGTTCTAATATTAAATATACATGAACATGGCAAATGTAATGGGATAGCTGAATGTAAACTGATTATGATAGAAGTAAGTACCTTGGTTAATGAAGTGTTATCTTAGGGGACACCTTGGGAACACCAACATCTGTAAGTCGTGAGGCTGTATCATGTGAGTAAAGCTGAACACTGACCGGCATGCTTATGGCAAGACGGCATGAATTATCAGAGCTCGAGGATAGGATGAGAGCGGGTGCCAGGTGGATAGGACATGTCATTTGTGAAGTTGTGTGGGCATCTAACATTCATCGATTCACAGTGTCACATATGTAACAGTGATTGCAAGAAGGCCCACATGCACATCCCGCACATAGTGCAGCATTCTGTAGTTTCCAAGGGATATCGAAGCAGAAGTCCCAACAGAGTGCCTTGAAGGGATCCATGGCTTCATGGAGTCTGTGCCACACAAAAACTCTACTATCGGCCTGAAACAATTGGTACCAGTCCTCTAGGGTCCAGTTTTTATCCACATGAGTCAGGATGAGGCAAGGGCTCTGATGTCATGGTGTTAACCGAGGCACTCTGGTGGGTCTTCTACTCTTATATCCTGTGGAAGCTAAAGGGTGTTACACTAATCTGCAGGGCCTTCTGCATTTAATGTGGATGTGATTTCTGCCAGAACCAAAAATAGCTTTTGGATTTAGCTTTAGACTCATTTAGCAGCAGCTCACTTTCACAAAACCAGAACATGTGCCGTGTGATTCCACAGCGTTTATACAGCCACAGCACAATTATATTAGCGTCACATTAAGCCAGTGCTAACAAAGCTGAGCTGTTATTTTCTCAGTCAACACACATACACACTCGCAAACATTAAACATGACACTGAAGCTCCTGAGCTTTAGACTAAGATGAATGCATATAGACTCTGAGCACAACAAATCAATATAAAAACCTGATTAAACCCCCATTTATTTCCCATTCTCTCAGCTCTCTTTCTTTCTCATTGTGCTCATTCTTTCCTGAGCAAATGTCCCCTTCTTCACCCTAAGACTGCTTATCTTCTTGGGACCACATGAGGTCAGACACATCACCCGAACAAAATTTTAAACCAGACCTTTGGAACTCCCTGTATAATTTGGCCTTCTTCACACTGCAAAACACCTTTTTTGTACTTTATTATATGTCCACATTGCTGTTTGGTTAGACTCCAGTTAAATGTTCTCACATTGCCACAGCATAGGAAAGGCAAGTCACCAATCACTACCAAGTCAACTTTTTTAAATACCCAATTAGAATGGAGATTTTTAAGCAATTTATTACTGAATTACTTGGATAATCTCATAGACGTTCAGAACATCTAATCGACAAAATCTTGTCTATATCGATTATATCGATTGTAATGGAAATTTTTATATGTCTCTGTTAAAGGACCCTGTCTGCTTGTTTTGACTGTATATTCATTTCTAACCGTCAACAGAACCCACAAACTAAGTGTATGTCAGGTCAGTTTGAGGTCAGAACAAAACATTTTGTCCTTCATCTTGTATATCAGACTGAGATGTATCTAAGGAAACTAAGCTTGCAGAAATATAAAGTGATTATCTTACGCATATGACGTATAAACTAACTATATAAACTCTCTGTGAAAACATCTTCTTTGTCCACATTCACATAGTACTCTGTGCTCTTGTGTGTTAATAAACTACTCTCTGACTGCAAATGCTCTGTTAGATTTCAATTCTTAATTCTTGTATTTATTTTCTCCACCACATCGATTATTTTTATTCTGTTAGGTCCCCACTGTGTGTTCATGTACAGTACCTATAAAATCACGCTACCAAGCTGTAGTCACGTGATTCTGCCTCTGTCTGCAACATGGAAGCAACCTAAATGCTGAGGCCGACCTAGTGACTCGAGCAGTTTGTATCAAAGAAAAACACAGCATCTGTGGTTTGGACCTGCAATGTTTAACTATAACTCAATCAGATGTAAACGCTGGGAAATAAACCAGAAAGAAACAAATCCAATATTTAATACTGGAGGACATTTAAAGTAAAAGCCTCTTCACTGAACTATGAGGGTCAAAAAAATAAAAATAAAAAATAACCATTCATTCATTGTAACTGTGGTAAAATGCTAAATTAATCGTGTTATTGATTTGCATTCATATCGCCCAGCACTGTCTCCTAGTGTAATCAACTGAAACATTCCAAAATGTTAATGCATTTCAAATAGAACACTTAAAATGAGTAGGAATATATTTATGGTTATAATTTGCTGCTGAACACAAAAATAAAGGCCCATTTAATCCAGCTCCTACTCAGAGATATATTTTTTGAAGGTACGTTTATGTAGGTTTTCTTCTGCAGCTCAGATTTGTGTCACAAGAGGTCACTCTTCAACTGGACAAAACCTACTCAGTTTTTATTTGACTGTAAAGGAGCGCAACAGGCCTCTAAAAAGTTTCCCTTTAGCACATTATTTCCAACTGCATAAACAGCTTGTACCAAGCTTTATTTAAAAAAAAAAAATTGTTTTCCGGGCCTGCTCTAGCACTTTTAGAGATCACCATGAAATACCAGGAGTGCAGGGTTCTCCTGGCACAATCCTAAACCATGCTGACCTTTTGAAAGCAATCTGGGTACCATAGCATCAAAAGCCTTATGTGTATTGCTGAAAAACACCATGTTCAATAAAAAGAATTTAAGGAAAATCAAGGGGCATGTTTTTTTTGTATGTGTGTGTGTTTATATTGTTTATTATTAAAGAAACATGCGCATTAAATCTATGATCACAATGCTCTATAACAATATAAATACAGCCTGACACTTCAAATCTATGTATAGAATCAGTTGTGCTTAGGCATTAAACACAGTGATACCTGACACTTCTTCATTTCACAGGCCCTTCATCCAGTAGGAGGATCTTCAGTTTAAAGTCCAGGCTAACTCTTGTCATGTGGAGAAAGATGTGTGGTTGTAAATGCTGTTTTGTGTTGACATATTCTGGTTGTTTGGCTTGGCCATCTCTTTGTGGAGGACGAGAATGCTTATCGCAACGCCAGCAAAGCAGTCAAAGAAAGTTTTTGTTTAGTGAAGTGCATGGTCATATCCAACCACAGCATTGGAGAGGTCTTAAAGCCATGTTTTTAATCTACTCCTTCACTGTTTCACAGGAACAAACCCAAGAATATGATTGTTTATTTCTTCAGCTGTTAGGGGAGTCTGGTTGGGTTATACTTAGCCTGGCAACTTGTCAACAACTTTAGCCAAATGACCTTGAAATAAAATCTATTTTCTATGAGTTTGAGAGTTAAACATGTTTACGTCGTCAGAATTGGGAAAATGGCTGTTTTTCATAGACTGACCAGCAAAAACCTGACAAACCAATATACAAATATGTTTGTAACAAACAATCATAACAGTCCACAGTCTAAATCATGGGTATTAGTTTTCACAACTGTGTTCTCCCCGTGTCTGTGTGGGTTTTCTCTGGGTGCTCCAGTTTCATCCCACAGTCCAAAAACACACGTTGGTAGGTGGATTGGCGACTCAAAAGTGTCCGTAGGTGTGAGTGTGTGAGTGAATGTGTGTGCGTGTGTGTGTGTGTGTGTGTGTGTGTGTGTGTGTGTGTGTGTCTGTGTTGCCCTGTGAAGGACTGGCGCCCCCTCCAGAGTGTATTCCTGCCTTGCGCCCAATGATTCCAGGTAGGCTCTGGACACACCGCGACCCTGAACTGGATAAGCGGTTACAGATAATGAATGAATGAATGAATGAATGAATGAAATCAACCACTGAAGTGTCACAGGCCTTCTTTAAAGAATGATACAATTTCTCAGAATATGGGATACCTGAGTTTCAGTTTATTTCAATTTGTTTGCCACATCAGTCCATGTGGAATTTAAAATATTGTAACATAAAATAGAATAAACACAGTCTCATCATTATCTGTGTGTACACAAATCACTCACAGAAGCAGGATAGATGTTCATAGAAAAAAAGACGCTTTAAAGACAAATACAAAAAAAAAAAAAAAAAAAACATATGCCAGCCTCAGCCACCAGAGGGAGATACACACCCTGAACTGTACGAAGCAGTTACAGATTATTGACTGAATAAAACGTCATACTAGATGTATTCCGTAGTTTTGGATGTTACTCCATACTGGTATTCAGTTAATTTTAATATAATTCAAAGCAAGGAAACTTAAATGGTTACACTTTAAAAAATAATCACATTACAGTTTTTTTTCTCGGTCGCTTTGAAGCAATTCTTAAATCTTTATTTAAGAATTTATAATTGCACAACATTATGTGTATTCCTCAAAACATTTCGTACAAACAGCACCACACCCTGGATTACTGGAAAATGCCTGTATCTTACTCAAAATCCCAAATTTAGTTTATGTCCCAACATGCAGTTTTTATGTCAATCAACATGTCAGTGTCATCAGAACGACAAGACCTTGTGTCGTTGATTATGAACAGACAGTCAGAATGTTAGCCACATTGTCAGTTTATCAGTAATTCTGTAAGTTTTTTTCGGAATGTGTATGTGGGAGATTTACTGAAAGAGACTGGATCAGATTCACATTCATGCTCTTTACTGTAGAACAATGACAGACCACGTCGTTATGATACAGAAAAGAAAGACAAGACTGTTTAGCGCCAATGATAAAAAAAGATAAATAAAATCAGACAAATCAGAAATATCAGCAGAGATGTACATATAGGGCTGCATGGGGAATTACACTGGAGTCTTTCTGGACCTCCTGACGCTCCTGTCTGTTGGGCCACAGATTCTCATCGGCACCACATCTGATGTCTTTCCTAGCAATGCAGCGTGGGACGAATATTTTTGAACTTTTTATCCAGCCTCAATAGCCATCAGCTGTGATGGCCTCACATGCTGCATCCATAGCAGCCAGCAAGGTCATCTGAGTATGTGGCTGTCCTCTTACTTATTTCGGGCTGTTGACCCTGGTTATTACATTGTTCTTCTGTTCTCAGAAACTCTAACACTGTGTTGTGCTCTGTCTACAGATGTTTGCCAATTGAAGATTCATGAGATGCACCTCTGAGCTACTTTAGAGGACTAGTGGATGAACACTCTCCTTTATCAGCGAAAGTCATGGTTCACCCGAGAACTACTCATCAGTTCAATTACACAGAAATGTAAAAATATGATTCACAGCTGAGAACTGGATCTACATTTCGGATTTGAAATGTTCAATAGAGGACACGTCTAATAAATTCCGGCCAACATGATAAAAGCAACTGATAATGTAAGAAAGAGCAGACAGCTGTACGATTAACCCTAGCATGTGCTGTTTGTCTAAAGTGAGAGAAACGTCTTTTATGAGGTGGACATGTAACGAGATGACGTGGATGACGTAACGAGATGACGTGGACGTGGACGTGGAGATGACGTGGAAATTCAATTCTGATCTGAGAAATGCTCCAAAGCGACTGAGGGAAAACTGGAATATATCCTTTCTGTTGGAAAAAATTAAAACCTGTTTTTTTGTTTGTTTGTTTTTTCTTATCACAATTTGTAACAAATAGACCCATAGAAGTAAGATGAATTAATGTTAAAAGATGAGAAAATGTTCTTCTGTAAAATTTGCTTTTAGAGTTTGTGAAACGGCTGTGATGAATTATTGTTTAAACACAGCAAACTCACAGAGGAAGTTCTGGAACACCGCCCCCGTGTGAGAAACACGAGTGGGACGCACCACCACAGCGCCCAGAGCAAACATCCGATTCGAACACCACAAGTGTACCTCCGCTCGGTGAGAGCAAGAACTATTTGTGAGTGTAGAAAGGAGGTGTAGGAGGAGGCGTTTTGGTTGATAGGTGTAATATATATAATCTGACACATCCGCTCTTCTTCCTGTTGGTAAATTGCTCTCAGTCTAGAAAAATGATCGACTGTGAGTGAGGCTGTCACTTTTAAAGCACTGTCCTGGCTGTTTCACGACATGGAGAGAGCCAAACAGGGGAATCACTGACTACATGTTCTACTCATAAGATCGGGTTTTACATAGCTGTCCCATTGCAGCGTGGCAAATCTAATAAATAAAAGTATTGCACACACAGTTATAATTACAGGACACTGATTACTAATTCTATGTTGTAGGGTAAATACTATTAGGTTATGTAATTACACAACAGGGTTACTTACACCTATCAAGAGTTGAGACATAGCGAGTAGATACATTTACTTAAGGACATTTAAGTATGATCTAATTGCATAATTGTACAATTATGATTATATTTTATAGATTTATCTTCAGTTACTCTGCTAATAGATGCACGTGTAAGAGAAACTGTAATATTAGACGACCTTTGGTCGCTAGAGGGAGCCACAGTGCTACATCATTCTGTATTTGGAGTTATATCATTCATTATCTGTAACCCTTATCCAGTTCAGGATAAGGTGGATCTGAGGCTCTAAGGTGGATCCAGAGCCTACCTGGAATCATTGGGTGCAAGACGGGAATACACCCCGGAGGGGGCGCCAATCCTTTACAGGGCAACACACACACACCCCTATGGACACTTCAGAGTCTCCAATCTGCCTACCAACATGTGTTTTTGGACTGGGGGGGGGACTGGAGAGGAAACCCACGCAGACACGAGGAGAACACACCAACTCCTCACAGACAATCACCCGGAGCGGGAATTAAACCCACAACCTCCAGTCCCCTGGAGCTGTGTGACTGCTACACTACCTGCTGCGCCACTGTGCCCCTGGAGTTATATCAGTATATTTAGTGGGCTGGACATCACTGACCACCCATAGACAGCAGCATTGGGATCACTTTTTTGTTTGTTTGTTTGTTTTTAATCTATAAAGTAATTCTGGAAAAACACCCAGCTGATCTCTGTACTCTTTTCTGTTTTATCAGCTACTCTTCCAGGTTGTTCCTTTTGAAAGTATCCAGGGTTTTGACAGATTTGGGGAAAATGCATTTTCTTGTTATGCAGTTTGGACTTGGAATAATTTGAAAAACAAACAAACAAAAAGTTTAAGTGCATCATTATGAACATGAACATACCATTGTTATGTTAAGTAGCTGTTTTGAAATGTGTTGGATGTGTTTTATTTGATGTCACATGTGTTGTATTGGACTGTGAGTCTCAACAGCTGCTGTCTTGGCCAGGTGTCTCTTGTAAAAGACATTTTCTGTTCTCAGTGGTACTCCCTGGTTGGTAAAGGAACAGCTGATGTGTTTAAATAATGTAAAATATTCTACCTATAAATAAAAAGTGCCAGAAGCGAATCTGTTGAGCTTAGTTGTATTTAAAATTTTTTTGGTAACATTTAGTGTCTGTGGATCAGGCCAGTAGACATTGCATCACCCTTAAGACCCCAGGCCTGTATCGCAGTCACCCATAGCCTCCCGCTGTGGTGGACAGACAGCAGTTACTGGGGGTAACTGGGGTGTGAGGGGTTGACTCCCTCCACAGTTTAAAGGTTGTTGTTTTGGTTGCCCATTTTGGCAATGTATTTTTTAAATTGTGGTTTTGAGATTTCGTCTCACTACTCATTCACCAGGTCCTGCAGCGGGAACACTGAGTAAGATTTGACGTCTAGTGTATGTTGGAGGCTGCCAAGCCAAGTATAAAAGACTTTGGAATTGTTTCTCATCAGCAAAATCTCTCCAGGCCATCCATTTTCTCCAGAAACTGAAGTCATGTGGTTCATGAAGCCCTCACTGAAGCTCATCATACCGTCTTGTTTTGTCAAGATATTTCTACAGTTTTCATCTGCAGTGGAAGCTTCAGCAAGCCCAAGTCCAACTTTCAGGCCAATGTTCGAACAGTCCTTCACCTGACTGTCTGAAACACTCTTTTAAACTTCCCACCAAGATTGACTTGGCGAATGTAGTGGGTTACATAAACATCAAAAAGCAGAGCTACTCCTGCATAGCCACGGATGGGTTGCTTTTTGGCAGAGAGAGAAGATGCTGTTGGAACTCTGGTTTTAGAGGGGGGATGTTTGAAAATCAACTGTAAAAAAAAAGGAGTTTAAATAGTTACAAGCCAGGTTCATTCATAAAAACGTCCTATTATACTGCAACCATATAGTTAGGGTCAAATTGAAATTATTATTCTTAGTGATTGTGTATGTCATTATTAAAATAAACCAAAAATAGAAATCACCAGTCAGAAGTGTCCTAACTGCCCTGTCTATGCCCCCTATCTAAATCCCTCTCAATTTTAAATCTTGATTTGAGGTGTTCTGAACACATGAACATTTCTTGGAACAAATGACATGCTTCGTCACAGCTCAGGTTAGTGATGGCAGCATGAACTTTTGAACTGTTAACTGTCGTTGCAACTCTGATTGACTCAAGTTTATGAGAGGGTGTGGCCATGTGTGTGATGTCTGAATATAACCATGTCCTTGCCTATTGGAACAGTGCAACAATTCTGGGAGATGTAGGAATTACACATATATATTTAAAAGTCAAATATTCTACTGTCCAGCTATAATGGTAAAATGACCACCATGTTTCTACATTCATTGTCCATTTTATCAGCTCCACTAACCATATAGGTGCACTTTGTAGGTCTAAAATCACAGACTGCAGCCCATCTTTTACGTTTACAAAAGTCTTTTTCTTCAAAGCCCAGAACACAGTAATAGACCAACTCCACGTCAGTGTCACTGCAGCCTTTAGAATCATCCACCTGCCAGATAATACTCCGTGTGGTGGCCCTGTGTATGCAGTGTAATAACTGGATTACAGTTTGCAATAGTAGAAATACTATTAGAGTACACCTCTTTGGTCAGTGGAGAAAATGGACAATTCGTGTAGAAACAAGTTAAGGCTTGATGATAAATTCTGCAGTTCTGCTTTTCTCTGTATTTCTCTCCAGAAAATCCTTTACTACTTCTCTTTTTTAATATTAGAATTATATTTAAGGGTGAAATAACAACCTGTAGTAAGTGCAGCTCAGTTGGTGTGTGGGGAAGTAAGTCTTGTCCTCTTTGATTCTGGTTATTGCAAATGATTGCTGCCTCCCTGTTGAAGGTTGACCTCACCAGGCAGGTTCAGTCCTACCTTCCAGTCATTCACAATGACCACACTGGAAATCTGAAGGTTGAACCTGTTAACTGCTCGCCAGTCCAGCATGCACAGGGGGACTTTCTGAATCTGGTTACTCATGAAAGGGTTCTCACACAAAGTGCAGGAGTTGGTAGGAGTCAGAAATGCCTGCGTATCACTGACGTAAGCTTTATGCTGGTGTCACCGCTTCAAAGCCTTCACCAACCAAGTTGTGACCAGGAACAAACAGAGCAGCTAGACACTCCTGCTGGCTGACTGTCCTGCAACTTATGGAACATCCTGAGAAGATTAAGACAAGTGCACAGAATAGTGCCAGATCTTCTGGACAGACCAGTTTCTTGGTATTTTTCTTGGTCATTCACATGTCACCTACCCCAAAAAATAAATAAATAAATAACTTCAATAAATAGTAAAACAACTGCAATGGAATTTATTGTGTTACATTTTAAAAGGATTCCTCAAATGCAAAGATATGAATTTTTTCATGAATAAAACGTTGCATTGTGGAAAAAAAGGAACCTCGTAAAATTAATTTCTCATTTCCATTATTTCTAGTTTGCTCATCATAATATTCCACACAATGTGAGTTGCAGGTATTTTAAATGATGTAAAATAAAATTGTGATGCAAAGAGAATGTATTATACATTATATTTGAATGTAATTATGTTAACAACCACCAAGGATACTGGCCCAAAAAAGTAAAATGACAGAGAATATTGTGTAGATTTACTATACTTTATTCATGAGGACATCAACTGAATTTATATACAGCTCATATATTGATGTATCTCACTACAAATATTCATAATAGAAAAAAAATTATAAAACAAAATTCCACTATGTATTTTCTTTACCTTTAGCTTTCTTTGAAGCTGACTGCTCCGTCCTTTAAATTCTGTCTACAGGCTTCAGCTACATGTTTAGTCAATTCACTGATCTCCCCACCTTTAATAATGTATGACACTTACATATACGTTGACACCATTTAGCAGACGCTTTTATACAGAGCGACTCACAAAAGTGCATACTGTTCAGGCAGAATGTGTTTCCTAGCCAGTACAAATAGGTTAGAGTCCAATCTCCCTCTGAGCTCAGATGCTGCCATAACAAGGGCCAATGATGAGTCCTAGAAAGAACAAATCGCAGTAAGTGCAATACACAGCATCTAGTCAGTGCTCAAATATAGAAAGAAAGTCTAGTCAGTGCTTGTAGAATAAAAGGAGTTAAGAGCAATATAAGTGCAAACAGTGGGTCACACTTCCTCCTGGGCAAAGTTCCCTGGCACTGCAATGTAAAAAATTATGATTTGTTATAGTTTCACTGTGAAAACCTGATGTATGGTTTTATTACAGATTTGAGAGGTATGCAGGAGAAACTAATATGTTTTGTGGGGTTACTGAAATTAAAATGATCACACATCCTCAGCAGAGAGCCTGTTGGGTTTTAACATTTTGGAAAAAAATAAAACTTGAAATGCATAACTTGTGTAAATTGAATTGTCTATTAACTGCCTTTCAATTTGAACAAAACTGGGTGGCACGGTGGCACGACAGGCAGTGCCGCAGTCACACAGCACCGGGGACCTGGAGGTTATAGGTTCGAGTTTTGCTCTGGGTGACTGTGAGGAGTTGCTACCATTGATTTTTATGCTCACTTCAACTTGTAACACATGAATAATAATAATTTTAAGCAATAAATGATACATTTGTTTGGTATATTTTGCAGAGAAATGTGGTCAGCAGATCAGTCAAACATGATCTGGCAGCACGGTGGCTTGGTGGTTAGCATGTCCACTTCCCGAGGGCTGGGAACTTGGGCTCAAGTCTTATCTGGGTGAAGTTTTCATATTCTCCCCGTGTCTGAATAGGTTTCCTCCGGGGTCTCCCGTTTGCTCACACAGTCCAAAAACATGAACGTCAGGTGAATTGGCTCCTTTAATAACTGTTCTAATGTGAGTGAATGAGTGTATGTGGGAGTGAATGTGTGTATGTCCAGATATGGACTGGCACGCTATGTGGACTGAGTGTTGAATGGAATGGCGTTCTGAGCAGTGTCGAGTGTAAAAGTGTCCTTAGGTATCTAGAAAGGTGCTATGTAATGATTGTTCTGTTGTTTTCTTTGTTCATTGTGGCATATCTGACCATCTCTTTATCTCACAACACATGCAGGTCACACTAAAACTTAAGCCTAGTTTATAAATATTTAAAATAAGATTTACTTCTCAAAGTTTCACAGACTCCAGTACACTCTAGCTAAAGTTTCTATTTATTTCTTACAGGATGTTTTTGGTCTATGTCAAGACTGATGGAAATGGTGAATTTCCAGCTTAGTTCAGTTAATGCAGCATTTTAAAGTTGTTGCAGCATTGTAACACAAGCTTTCACACGGTGCCTGTTGTGTTACTGTAGAAATGTTTGGCAGACAGTAAAAAAACTCAAAGGATCCTGTGGATTTAAATCCTGTTTTTCAGTATTGTTCACAAAGGCATTCAGCCAGAAGTCACGGTAGACCTAATATATTTGTGGAGACCATGGATCTACTGCTGGATCTTGTGCCACATTCCACAGGACAACTTCAAAGCTGTTTGAGGAGTGATTTTTGTGACCAACACCACCCTCTACTGATTAAACTGATTAAATACACGTCCTGAAGCAATCAATGAAACTACATTGATCCATCTATATAACAGGTTTACATGTACTCTTTAAGTCAGTGGTCCAACATGTGCTTTGTCCAGCATAGGTTTGAAATGGTTCAGCATTTTAAATAACTTCACTAAGATGGTGGGACTGCGGTTATTATTAAATGTAAAATACAAAAGGAGGAAATCCGACTCTGCAAGAAAATCTAAACATACTCAGTACGAGACGCAGCATTCAACTCAGAGAAACAATAACTTTACCTCCTAAGAAAATGCAGTGAATATGCTTCACTGCTTTGTCACTGTAACCCGTGTCGCTGCTGCACCTGTAGTGTGCTGTGTAAGTTACCGCTGAATAAGTTCTGAGAATAGCAGAGCACACTTCCTGAGGAAAGTTGTTTTAGATACAACTGGTAGACGAAGTAGGCCAGACTCACACCATGCACAGTCTTACAGGCTGCATCTAACCACCCACGCAACGGAGTTCAGAGAGGAGAATTTATGTCTGTTTATTAGATATAGCTGGTTCATTCTGAGAGCATTCATTATGAAAAATGTACTTAGTCTACAATGTAGTGTTTTTTTGTATGTTGTGACACTATTTTCAAAATTATTACCAATAAATAAGTACCAATTTTGCCTTTTTTACTTTGCTTTTTACATTTATAAAGTAATGTTTAACAACATGTTATAAACATGCTGGTAGTATGTCATTTGTATTGGGCTAAAGATGAACATTTTTGGATTTATAAGTAAAACAAAAGAATAACCTGTTATAGGTAGCATTCTGGGGCACATCTTGTTGATGTAACTAGTCCTTGGTGAGTTCACCAGAAAGAGCAAAGATTAACTAAACTTGTCTGCTTAATCTGTAAATGTTAGCAAACGAAGAAGAAGAATGCATCACTGGGATTAATAGCACTTACAGCTGAGCTGGTTTGCTCCTAAAACCTGGAAAATGGGAAAGCAATGAAAAACAACTATGTGTTCTTAGACAACCTCAGACATGATATTCACCACCTGACAATATATATATATATATATTTGTGTTTCTTTATACTGCTACTTGTACAGTAACAGGCTTGGTTTTAATGCTCAATTAGATATATAAGGTGAAAAGGGCTCAGAGATGTAAGACATTTTATGCCACACAACACATTAGCCTACAATCATTTAATATATCTCGCTAAACCGCGTTAAAACCATTTATTAGTCTTGAAAAAGACTCTGAGCAGCTTAAATTGGGTCACAGTGCAGTACTGTATAATACTTTACATATTAAATAATAATGATTAGAACAACAGTAATTATCAATAATATATCACAATGTATTTAAACCACTGATATCGTAAATTTGAACTTGGGGATTCGGGGCGGCATTATTTCACGGTGTGTCGCGCCCAGGTCGAATGGCATCTATTGGTTGAGCAGCATAGGGCCATGAGGGCCGGACTCTCATTGGATGACGAGGAAGGATGAGCTGCTTTAAGCCGTTCGAGTCAGCAGCAGCGTCTCACAATCCCAGGCTCCGAGAGAGACCGAGAAGCAGGAGAGACACACACCTGTCTCACTGACAGTGAACACTCCCAAGGAAGACGTCGGCGGATAAAACGTGAGTATTTTGGACGCAGTTCGTGTTTGTTTCCTCAGCGGTTTGGTGAGGTACAGTAGCTGCAGCACATAGCAGCATCCTTCAACGCAGGCGAATAACGACATCACTGCAGCCGCTAGATGCGCCTAGGCTTAACGTTAAGGTTCTGTTTGCGGAAGAAAGCCCAGCGCTTTTTTTGTTTTATGGATCTATAACGAGTCGTCAGCAGACCTGTTACTGTACGAGCAGACGCCGCTGGCCATGACTCAGTTTTTATGGCATTCTTTATAGCAATGCCTCACAACAGAGCCCATCAACCCAACTTAGCCTTTATAAAGCCCTTCACTGCTGCTGAGAAGCTGAAATCTAAGCTAACACAGCCAACGCTTTGCTAGGTCAGCTTCTAAGATCGTTGATTACAGTCTTTTTGGGGCGTGTCGTCTTTAGTGAAGTCCACAATAAAAGATTTGCCCCTGCTTGGAGTGTCCACGACTACAGACCCATAATTTTCAAAGGCTCGGTGAGACTGTTAATGAATGTCTCCCTTAAAATGCTCCCCTGCTGCATTTTTTGTTAAAGGTGTCTTTACATGAAAGCAGAGGATTTTAGACTGCAGTGCTTCTGTTATGTAAAGGTTGGCATTCCTTTTTTAGCTACTACTTCTAAATGAGATTAAGTTGTAAAGGCTCAGTGAACATGTGCAAGAAGCGTGCCAGGAGGTAATATAAATTCCCAGAGGGAGCCTCATCTGAGATGCTTCATATTTGGTGGGCCACCTTATGCTATACCCTAGATGAGGTGGTTATAACAATAATCATGATAATGGCACTTTCTGGTATTTTATTAATCACCTGAAGGTCCACTTATGTTGTTTCGTTTATTTTATTACCCCAACCCAAGTTTTTTGCTTACTTATTTACCCAATTTTTAGTCTACACCTGTCTTACCTGCCAGATAGACTCCCCAAGTTCCTCAGTCTCACACAAGACCACCAACCCCAGGAAAGAGGGTGAGGAGTCAAATGGGACTTGCAATCTCCTGATGATAGTCCCAAATCTGATGGATTATGGCTGATTCATAAAGCTCAGTCTTTTGGGGGGGTAGCACAACAGTACCTGTACCAAAGTATCAGTACTTCCTATTTATCAAAGTTGCCAGATAAATGATAAATTTGCTTTTTAACTGGACCAACTGTCATTTAGTTTTTTCAAAAGAAGATGCCATGACATATTGTCATAGCTAGATGTTGTAGCAATCACATACCCCATTTACTGAAACTGCAGAACCACACTCGTAGAACCTTTTTTATTTAATAAGCAGGAAAAAAATATTTACAATTATAATTATTACTACTACAGTTATTATGAAATTAGTAGTGGTAGTAGCAAGAAAGATGTGACAGATGTTAGACTCTGCATGTTCAGAGCAATACAATTTTCAGTAGCTTCTTTTTATGCTTGTTTTTTTATTTTATTTTTTATTTTATTTATTTTTTTTAGATGTGACACAAACATATATATATATATATGTTTAATCCTAGATTGGTTTTGTTTCAATGTGATCTTTTCTTTTGTACTGTCCACATTTTGTCTTCTAGATATTAGCTTATCACATTTTCCATGTTTCTATGTTACTCATTCACCTTACTTGTTAGTTTGTCTTGTTGTTTGGTGATTATAATTCACTTAACCATCTCTTAACCTTCTGTCAGCCTCTTCTTTGGTTGTACTATCTGAACATACATCGTGTTCCTTGCCACTTATTAGCCATGTATCCTCACTTCTAAATATACTATACTTCTAAATCTAAAAAAGTGCATATTGTGTGTAAGTATGTGTGTGTGCGCGTGTATATATATATATATATATATATACATATATATGATGCAGTTTTCAGCCTCACACCACCCCAGACATAGCAACTTCCAAAAAATACATACACCAGTCAGCATTTCACATACTGTACTATATTGCACACATCAGCTGTAGATGACCAGTGACTTTTAGATGGAGAACAGTTAGCTGATAACAGTCTAGATAAATTAACTACATGACAAAAATGATTTATTAGATTCAGTCTAAACTATTAGTACATGATAAAGACTTTTTAGTTCCATTTTTCATATGCAGTAGCTTTTCATTTACTAAACCAAAAATTAAAATGACTGCCTTTACACAGCTCTTTGGGATATAGAGTTCAGACTGCCCATGAATGAAATGAAGCAGAGAATCCAATTTGCATATCAAAACCCCTAATTTAGTATTCTGCTTTTTAAAACTTCCATGACTGTTCACATATTCAAAGGCTGATTCATTCTTCTCCTGAATAAGGCTATTTTATTCATGGGCAGCTTGCCTTTATATGGTCAATCAATCAATCAATCAATCAAATGTTATTTATATTGCGCTTTTCACAACAGAAATAGTTTATATAGTGCTTTTCACAAAACAGCTTTTTATAAGATCTGGGCCCAAGCCTCCTATGAACAAGCCAAGGGCAACAGTGGCAAGGAAAAACTTCCTCAGTGCATGAGGTAGGAATCAAGACACATATGGGGGAACCCATCCTCCTCGGGTCGACACTGCAGATCACATCAGATAACAAAACATAAGTAAAAGTGAACTGATAGAAATAAATGAATTATAGTAATGTGAAGGTAAAATATTAGTGATACATGTGTGTCAAATCAAATGTATTTGTATAGCGCTTTTTACAAATGATGTTGTCACAAAGCAGTTAAAAAACAAAAACAAAAAACAAAAAAAAAACATGTTTTTGTAATAATAATAATAATAATAATAATAATAAAAGCACCAGGTGAGCAAGGCCAGGTGTAACAATGGCAAGGAAAATCCCCCTCAGAGCTGAGAAAGATACTTTGGGAGGAACCGAGGCTCACAAAGAGGGATCTATTATCATGTGTACTGCTATGCTTATCTGTACTGATACAATCATAGTATATATAATGTAAGCAATGATGATGACATTATTATTATTATTATTATTAATAGTGGTGGGCAGCTAGTCCAAGACGAGTGCCGGTGTAGCTGGAGTGTGGACAGCTGGTCTGAAGCAGGTAGCAGGAGCTTGACAGTCAGTCTTCTATCAGTGTTCATCCTGAAAGGTGGGCAGTCGTTACTCAGAAGAAAGGTAGGGAGATGGAAGTAGTTTTTTGAGTGTTTGTAAAATAAAGAATGTGAACATGTCCAGAGTGTAGCTAAAGACTCTGGCAGATCTGATTATAACAGCTTAACTAAAAGGAGAGAACCAGAAGGCCACACAGACACAGGTGCACCCTGAGACACTGGCATCCCTCTGCTGCACCATTGACAATCCTAAGTGATCGGGTGCCAGTGGTGGGACAACAGCACCAGCGTCTCAGTTTACTATAATTCCCTGTGTCCATGGACCCCCTGGATCTGCCACCTTTATCTAAGGGGGAACATTAAATACCAAAAACTAAACTGAACAAATGAGTCTGAGTCTGGAACATTTTCTGGAAGATAATTCCAGAGCTGGGGTGCTTAAAAGAAATGGCTCTTCCCTCAGCTGAGGCCTTCTGAATTCTGGGAACTATTAAAAAGACAGTACTCTGTGATCTGACAAATTGTGGTGGCTCGTAACAGGAAATAAGATCTTGCAGGTATTCAGGAGCGAGCCCATGTAGGGCTTTATACGTCAGTATGAGGAAGCAGGAGGTTTCTGTGGTTGATGATTCTGTGGGAGGGTAAAAGAAGATGCAGAGTTACTTATATTAAACAGCATCCTTGCATGGCCAAGCTTAGATAAGACAAGTCCAAGATCTTGTCCAGGATGCATAGGGGTGGGGATTGGATTGGAGCAACACCTGGAGAGCAGCAGGAACAGAGAGGCAGGAGAAAGTAAGGGGGGTTAGTAGGTTCATGGCAAAGTTGTCCTGCGAAAACGCGTCCACAGGCGAGAGAGAGAGAGAGAGAGAGCATTCTGGTTTGTGGTTACCAGAAAGCTAACTAAAAAAAGCTTTGTGTGGTAGTAAGACAAGGTTAGTACAAAGTAGTTATAATATGTAAATGGTGAGAGTTTTCTATGCTTATGCTTTACTAGTCCAATTGGCATTTTTATGTTTTTTAATGTTTTTAATTTATTAATTTATGGTTTACTTTCATTTGCTTATAGAACTGAAACATTGTGCCAGCAATTTTACACCTAAAATATTTTTTTCTTTCTGTATTAAATAGAACAGGATGAAAAATATGAATTATCAGTAGATATTGCTTCCTCTGTACTACACGGGATTTATACATTTTCACACACACTCAAGCGAAAGATTCTACAGATGTTGAACATTGCAGAAATTAACATTTTAGCCTTAGACCCCTGCTGTGTCTAGTGGACGCCACTGATGGATGTTTTATTACAAGGATTTTAAAAGGAATGCTCTCTAATACTGCATCTGCTTCTAATACTTACCCTGAATACTGGATTTTTCAGTGCACAAAGTCTGCCTACATTTTAATGGTGCATTTGCACAGGATTCTTTAGCATTGGCTTTCCTGCCTGAACAGATGACTATATTTTGTTTTTCTGTATGCTGGGGAGGTGATTACAGACCCCACAGGAAACCTGTAATAAATCTACTTTTTTTAAAATACAGTTTAAACTTAATGCATAATTTCATGTAGCACGAAATAGCTTATATATAGTATAAAAGTACGTTGCATTCTCATGTCCTTTCTTTGCACAAAATGTATGGTAATTGTTAGATAGCATGCAGTGATATAAAGAGCTCACATTGTTTTAGCCTAAGCTGTGTAGATTATGATTAGGTAGCCTGGTACAGGTTTGGCTAACTGAAGTTAATCTACCATCAAATGCAAAAAAATAGCCTGTTTTTGACAGGTAATAATAATAATAATAATAATAATAATACATTTTATTTGTAATGCACTTTACATTTCAAGGAAATCTCAAAGTGCTAAAAGGTGAATAATGTTTATTGGCCACCCTTGGCATACTTAACAGACTTCACTGCCCCAGCTTTCTGTTGACTTGTTTCTGTTGGAATCAGTGACTGGTTTTTAGTTTCTGCATTGCCGGGCCATTGCCAGACCTATTAAGGGCAATCTGACACTGAAATCTTGATTAAAGAACCAGGGCTGAACTGAATCATGTTGAAAAGTTCAAAATAAATATCAAATTATTTTCAAAAGGAGTCACACATTACTGAGCCATAATTTATCTAGATCTATGTGATTTTCTATGTGTCTTCTTAGGCAAATTGTATTATTAATATTTTGAAACATTTTAATTTGAAATCCCAACAGCTGTTAAACATGCTGACTCTTATTAATTAATACATTTTTTAAAAAATATAAATAATTATTAATTATGAGGGCCATAAATATATTCAGGGGTGGCACGGTGGCGCAGCAGGTAGTGTCGCAGTCACACAGCTCCAGGGGCCTGGAGGTTGTGGGTTCGATTCCCGCTCCGGGTGACTGTCTGTGAGGAGTTGGTGTGTTCTCCCCGTGTCCGTGTGGGTTTCCTCTGGGTGCTCCGGTTTACTCCCACAGTCCAAAAACACACGTTGGTAGGTGGATTGGTGACTCAAAAGTGTCCATAGGTGTGAGTGTGTCTGTGTTGCTCTGTGAAGGACTGGCGCCCCCTCCAGGGTGTATTCCCGCCTTAGGTAAGCTCTGGACCCACCGCGACCCTGAACTGGATAAGCGGTTACAGATAATGAATGAATGAATGAATAAATATATTCAATAAATGAAAACTCCTCACGATCAGAGGTGTGGGAACGAGACAATCCTGTTGTGTCACTGTGTTGCCCTGCCATTGCAACATATTCACAAATATATACATATAAATGTATAAGACACAGGTATACAGAGCTATTCTCTTCAAAAGAATTTCCCATGGGCAGCACAGTGGCGCAGCAGATAGTGTCACAGTCACACGGCTTCAGGGTTGTGGGTTTGAGTCCTGCTTCGGGTGACTATCTGTAAGGAGTTTGGTGTGTTCTCTGTGTGTCTGTGTGGGTTTCCTTCGGGTGCTCTGGTTTCCTCCCATGATCCAAAATGAATGGTGTTTGTGTTGCCCTGTGAAGGACTGGGTCCCCCTCCAGGGTGTATTCCTGCCTTGTGCCAAATTATTCCGGGTTGACTGATCTGGATAAGTGGTTATAGATAATGAATGAATGTATTTCCCTCCTCTATGTGTGAGAAGGTTGGAAGGCATTTCATTGAACCTCTGTGCACTTTGATGCATATGTTTATAAATACAAATACATAAGTCAGCCATAACAATACATTTCCATATATACAGTGCATATAAAAAAGTAATTATAATCATACACAAGATAACATGTAAAATATCCTATGCCAACCAGCTACCCTTAATATCTATGGTTACTCATTGAGCCCAGCCCATGAGTACCCAAACTACCCACTTCATCACTAGCTCTTCACAGGGGTCATCAGGTAGGCACCTCCCCTCATCAGTGTTTCGCTGAATAAAGCCCATAACACCTCCAGAAGGCTCAACAGTGACCCATCCCCCTCCAAGCTAGCTTTATAGTTCTAACTTACCATTGAGCATCAACAATCATAAATCCACACTGGCCTTTCTGGTGACTAGGGCTGTACCTAGCCCCACTGGCACAACTAATGCATGCTCAGTTCCACCAGTTCCATGTGATCTTTACGTGCTACATCCAGTAAACTATACTTAATCAGTAACTATACTTTCAGAACACCAAGTCTGACCTCAGTGTAGTTAACGCAATGCACTCTGGGATCATCTGTGTAGTACGTATGTCCACCAGCAATTTATAATCTCGTGCTTCACCTCGTCTGCCAATATTTATAGCCTGTGCACATGGCTCGAATATGTTCCCCTGCAAAAAAACTAATCTTACAAGCTAATAGAATATGTTTCAGCATGCCAACCCCTGTACTTAATCTACAACTAGTTTCTTCACATACACACTGTCCAAGATTTTGTGGCGTTGGAAGGACGTCATAAGTTGCTCCAAGCAAAAACATAATTCGACTTGCTTAAATCACCCACAATTCTTGTCAAGTGATCTTCCGAGAATAAACATGTGGCTTAATGTGTTCCTGCCATTATGATGCCCATCTTCAAATCCTGCAGTAATTGTCCATCTTAAGCCAGGCATACACTGTACGATTTTGAAAGTAGTGTTTGTTGGTGAAAACTCACACTGCACGTTTGAATCGTTTGTTGTGTACGGATAACACCTGTGATTTACGTGCTCAAACGTGGGTGCTTACACTGCACATTGCAGCTTGGGAACAGTTCTGTTTGCATACACTCTTTTTAACCTGGTGCACTGTATATCAAACGCGCTGTGTATCAATCTCAATCACACACAGCACGAGATAGAAAGAGAGAGAAGGAGATGCTTATATAAACTAAGTGTGGCATCGATAGCATCAGCATAGCACAACCTAAAACAGCAAAATTTAAACTTAAGAACACCGGCTATTTCCTGCCATGTTTTTTCACATGCATGTCTGTCATGGAGGAGGTTGATGACAGATCATACTGCCAAAGCTCCACTGGGCTAGCCTCCAATTACTCAGTCCACACAACGCTTTGCTTTTGCACCATTATTTGTTGACACCTGCTGACATATGGAGTAGATCTGCAAAAACTGTTGGGAAAACAGGCTGTGACATTGAGAAACCAGCTTGCAAGACTGCGCACACCATGAGACAAGGTGCCAAAATTTCTGACATGTCAGAAATCCATCCGATCACCTGACTGGTCAATCAGAGCTTACTTGGATAGTCAATCAGAGGTCGCTACCCTTCTCACACTGCATGTGGAATGTAAGCCAATCTAGCCAAAGTACAGGCCGATCCTGAAATCCAGTAGGCTGTGACCATATCAGGCTTAAAATTGGGCTGTAATAGCCCAGTGTACACCTCACTTTAACACTCTGGCGTTGAAGAACGCGCTGGCGTGTCATAATATTTTGTAATGTTTCTATTAATATATTAGCGATAACAGCACATTTCAAACACTCTCTGAATGTGTAGAGCTGCGAGCCTGCGAAAAAGCTTGAGGCAGACCTCCTCTACCTCTGGCCGTGTGAATTCTCTTGTCCGTCATCTGCATCTCTCTTGTAAGTGGTGAATTTGTGCATCCATCAGTGTTTTTGTTTGAAACTGACCAATAGACTATCAAGAAATCACGAAGGACTTACCCATTCCTTCAGTTACCCTCCAGTCTGTTTTATTCAGTCAGCGTCAGAGTAATGGCTTGAAAAAGTTTACATGCACTGAAGTTGATGCGGTGCATTAAAAAAAAAAAAACAGTGACAAGGAGAATGGAGTTTCAGAAACTGAGGGGTTTTATGCACATGACGAAGGGTAAACAAATTTATAGCTGGTTATAGTTTTTACACAGTGAAGCATATACTTATGGACAGACAACCTTTTACACAGTAACGTAAGTGTTACTAATATTTAATTTTGTCAAAGTTGAATGAACATTTTGTCCTGTAGAGTAAGAGATTGCACTTTTGCTAAATAAACGATTATACTAAATTTTAATTTAGATATTTATTACACATTTATACAGTATTTAATTCATACAATACCCTATTTTTGTGACTCAAAGACTCTGATAAAACCATTTCAATCACAATACAATTAAACCACACGAGTAAAGGGATGTTTTCACTAAAATTGGATTTAAGTTTTCAGTGTTAGAGACAGATTATCTCTTCATACAATGCTCTAGGTCACATGGGTATCTCTAAATGAGTGAGCTGAGATTTTTAGGAACATTTTGATATAAAACATGTGGGCAATATAATTATAATCCATGTACTTTGTGAAGGTGAATTTTAAGAAAATTTGCAGAAATTGAGAAAAAGACCCAAAAGAGTTTATATATATATATATATAACATGATATAAAATCATAAACATGTAGATGAAGTGCCTATAAATGTGAGTTGAGAAAATGTCCTTAGCAGAGGGTTAATGACATCTCTGTATAGTATAGCTGATTTCTGAATCAAATAACCTTCCAGTAGTTCAGTTTATGGATGGGTGGTATCCACATTTTTCATACAGTAATACTCAAAATATTATCTCGGTATACGGTATTTCAGGCTGCGCTGAGCTTTATATTTTTGAGCACAAAGTTTTCTCCACCCGTTTTCAGACCGTGACATCAGCAGTCATTGAGCTCCCACAGCGCCCCCTCCCTGTGGCTCTCTTAAGTGCACATGATCATTTTAGCCGACTTTTGACACAGAACTGAGATTTGACACACTACACACACGTCATAAATACCGCCCTCCACATTTTTTAAGTACCGTGGTATATGGTATTATCTTTGTACTGCCCAACCCTAGTTCCGTTATTTTTTTTGATCAAGTAGCGACATAGCATCCACAAAAGTTACATTTTCCAGGACATATCTGGGAAAAACAGAGGTTTGTTCGGTAGTGTGATTTTGAAATGCAACAATCAGACAGAAATAAAGCATGTTCATGTGCAAGCTTCTACTCTGCTTGTCTGTCTATCAAAACATGCAAATGAGCATAGCAGTGGAACCAGCAGACCGGCCTGAGAGCAGCACACACACATTACAAGTGGATGGAGGAAAAGACAGGAGGAGAGTGAGTGGAGCAGTCCACTGACATTACAACATGACCTTATCTGCATAAATATAAACACTTGTCGAATCGTCAGAGAAAAGAATATGTGATAAATGTTTTAATCAGTGGCTGTATGCATTAGGTTGGTACAACATGAAGTAGTTTCTGAGTAGCTAAGGTACTTTTTCCATAATTGTGTAACTTAGCTTGCTGTATTTCTATTAGTGGTATCGTTTGTGTAATGAAGCTTAATTTATTGTTGAGTAACTGATAGCTTAACTCACTACATTTTACAAGTAGCTTGCCCAACACGGGCTACATCACCAACCACCATAACAGCACCTACATTTCCCCAACTAGTCTGTGTTCTCCTTATCCACAACCACTGATTAGACCTTTCAGCTGTTTCTGATAACTCCTTCACAGCTGCCCTTAGTTTCCGGCCCCTAATGCCGAACTGCACAAACAGGGATGTGGGAGATTTGCCCCCCAAGTCCCTAACACCTATCTCCACTGGTCTTACATGGGCCTGCCACCTGCATTCCCTCGCCTCTGGCACCAAGTCTGTGTACTTCAGCTTCTTCCTTTCGAATGCTTCTTGTACTGCATCAACAAATGAAACTGTTACCTCTATGAAATAAACATCTGTTTACTTTCAGAGTAGAGCACCATGTCTGGCCTCAGTGTAATTAACATAATGAACTCTGGGACCTGCAGTTTTTTACTTACGTCCACCTGCAATTTCCAATCTCATGCTTCACCCCAATATTCATAGCATGTGCACACTCTTGAATATTTTCCCCCTCACGCACAAACCTAACCTTACAAGCTGATAGGATATATGCTTTAGCATGCCAACCCCTGTACCTTCACCTACCCACTGTCCAAGATTTTGTGGAGTTGGAGGAACACCATAAGTTGCTTCAAGCTAAAACTTTATACAACTTACATCCATCTCCCACGATTCTTGCCAAGCGATCTTCCGCTTCTCTGGATTCTAGAATAAACATGTGTCTTAATGTGTTCCTGTCATTAAGATGCCCATCTGCTAATCCTGCAGTAATTGTCCATCTTAATGATGTCTCTCCTGCTGTTTAAGCCTCTCTTAAAGTGCAGCAGCTAGAAGAATCTCCTGCTTACTGCTGCCTAATTTCTAGCTGCTGGTTCCGAAGGGTTGCACAGGTATGTGAGGACCTCAGTTCTATTGTAGTACAGTAGGTTAAAATGAGCATATATGGAACTGTATCATTTCATCTATGTGCTATAGCTGTGTATTTGTGGATGTGTGTGTTGGTAGTTCACTGTAGTAATGTAAGACATTTGAAGCCTTTATTTTACTTGGCTTTCAAAATAATGTTCATTCTTTCCTTTGATTATTTTTTTGCTCTCTCTCTCTCTCTCTCTCTCTCTCTCTCTCTGCCTGCTTTAATTCTCTGCTGTTGGTTAGAGAGTAGGATAGTGACTCAGCTATATTGAGAAAGAACAAGGCTGTGCATGTGCTCTGGAGGCACAGCCATTTGTCCTTATGTGAATTAGTTTTTAGTCCTGCACTGCTCTCTTATTTAAAGTACTGCTTATATTTAAATTACTTTTTCTGTACCCTGCCTGGCTGGGTATAAATAATTTTTTAGTGACAGCAACCAAGAAAATGGTAACTCGACTCACTCCTGTCATTTTTTATAGCTGTTCTTCAGATTTCCATATCTCTTTCCAGTGGTCCACAAATACATGCATGCAAGCGTTGGTGGGTTAAGTGTTATCCACATTAGAGACGTAAGCTTACATGGCCGTGCTCAGTAATAATGTCTGAAAAACACAACTAACATCCAGAATATGATGTTAGAGTTAAATCAATCCTAATACATATTTTAATACTTTAAATACATATGAAACAAATTGTCAGAACACATGGGATAAAATAAGTTATTCTGATTTTGATTAATTTCTGCCACCATTTGCAGAGACTATAGAATTGTATCAGCACATTATCTAAATATCTCGAAGCATAGCATTGAATCTGCATTTATGTGAGCACAAAGACAAGGTTAAATGGAGCAAAACAGACACCAAGCCCAGGAAAAAAAGACCACTGAGCAAAATGGCAAAAATGAGACTGGAGAATAACAAAAACAAAGCAAAAAATGGCTAAAAACCAGACCATCTCCAAGTCTCACTCACGTGTGCTTGAATTGGGGTGAACAGTGACCCTTTACCTTTTATAGGAGCAGGTGCTCAAACTGGTGATTCTGAATAGGGCTTGTTATTTAGAGTGAAAATGCTGCTGTGGTGCTTGACCCTTGTTTTGTTTTGGCCAAAGAAAATCACAGACGTATAATTAAGAACCTTGTTACCTAGTAGAGAATATTTTTAATATGTCCCCTTTAACTTGATGGTCATCTTGGCAAATATTTCTACTGAAACTAGACTCAGTACACTGGTAAACACTGAAAAAACTTGACTGAACATGCCAATCCATGTATCATTTGTTTTTTTCATATTCAATTCAAAACTCAAAACCAGAAAATGAAAAAGCATTTTGTTATTCATTTATGAATCCGATACCAAAAAACAAATGACAGTTTGTGTTTTATACTTTTGATTTTATGCTCCAATCAAAAATGCAAAATGAAAAAAAAAAGGGGTCCACAAGGTCAGTGTACATTCTGGTCATTCAATTTTCATTTTAATAACAGATAATTTTTGATTCCATACTCCAAATCCATACAATGTAAAAACAAGCAATATTTCTTTTTGTCCCTTTGAAATCAAAAAATAAATTTGCAAAGATAAAAAACAGAAAAATGGTCTGTCTTTTTATTTTTCTCACACTGAAGTTTAACACCATCATCAAGGGAACTCAAGGCATGTGTATACAAAGCATTCACTTTATTATTTTATGCATGCTCTTGTAAGTTTACTGTTTTCAGAGCTGTTAGTTAGCAGGTTTGCTTTAGAACCACGCAATTGTACACATAGCAAGAGGGGACTATCTTCTACAGCACTGCGGCTATTTCGAATTATTATGGACAAGGAGTTTCCACGAGGTGATTCACTATGTTCAAGCTATGGGCGCTTTGGAAATTGACGGTCAAGCAATCTGTGCTTCACATCCAAATGCAGGTATAGGTTTTATATTACAGAGAACACAACATCTGCTTCAGATCAGAAAGAGAATCAGAAGCCCATGTTTGAGCACTGTTTCTGTTAATACATCACAATGTATGCAATAATAAATTGGATTAAAATTAACACTGTACTTTTTTTTTTATTATTAATTTTCACTTCAAATTAAGGGTGGCACGGTGGCCCAGCAGGTAGTGTCGCAGTCACACAGCTCCAGGGGCCTAGAGGTTGTGGGTTCAATTCCCTGTCTGTGTGGTAACTGTCTGTGAGGAGTTGGTGTGTTCTCCCCGTGTCTGTGTGGGTTTCCTTCGGGTGCTCCAGTTTCCTCCCACAGTCCAAAAACACACGTTGGTAGGTGGATTGGCGACTCAAAAGTGTCCGTGTGTGTGTGTGTCTGTCTTGCCCTGTGAAGGACTGGCGCCCCCTCCAGAGTGTATTCCTGCCCAATGATTCCAGGTAGGCTCTGGACCCACCGCGACCCTGAACTGGATAAACGCTTACAAATAATGAATGAACTTGCTTTCAAAGAAAAACAAAAAAAGTTATTGTTAGTTTTTACATTATATGTATTTGAAGTATGAACAGAAAATCAAATAACCATCTGTTTTTCATTTCGTAATATCTGTTTTTAAAAGTAAAATTTAATGACCAGAAAATACACTGATCCCATGGATCGTTTTTTTTTTTCATTTTGTGTTTTTGACTAGAGCGTAAAATCCAAATTTTTGTGTTCTCAATTGAATATGAAAAGAACAAATGAGTGCTTTTTTCCATTTATACCTTGAATACCTAAAAATTTAAACGGGTTCTCTTTGTGTATAGACTTTCCCTGTAAACGGTTGTTCCTTGACCATAATAAGCATTCACGTATATATTGTTTTTCAAATAGTGAGTGGTTTCCTCTTTTATAATGTCTCTGACATCAATAATGAATGCCTTTTGCCTGCTTGATAGGGAGTATGAGGATGTTTATGAACCCTGTGTGGACCATTGGCTTAGAACCTGCATATGAAGTACATATTTCGGTTCTGTGTTCTAAAACTTTATAGATGGTATTATATACTTTCTCTCTCCTTTGCTGCAGTAACTGAAACTCACTGAATTGGATCTGGGTGTCCCTATTGTTTTATGAATGAGTCTATCTCTACAGAGAATACAGGGCTTGATTTATCAGTTCATTTATGATTGTCCTAAATAGGGTGTTTTTCAGGTCTGTTTTTGGCCCTTTTTACCCCAACTAAGGGCTGTATGCTACACTGTGCTGCCTAGCCCAGATCATGTTGATTTTATGAGGGTCCAGTCGTTCATGTTAGAGATCAGAGCCGTGTAGTTCCATTAGTAACCATCTCATTATAATGATCTGCATTCACCCCAGGCTTTGTGAGCTGACTGGGTGTTGGGTGCTTCTCTAGGTCATTCATTCCACTCTGTTTCACCTGCTCTCCCCAAGAATACAAGAGGCTGCCAGACAGCAGACACGCCCCCTGGAGAAGTAGGCCACTGGATTTGCTTTGGCACACGAGTGTGCATGTGAGTATGGACTTTAGGCTGTGGTCTTGAAAGAGGAGGCGGGTTAATTTATATGGTTATTCAGTCTCTGAAAAAGCCAGGAGTTTAATGTAATGTGCTGTTGAAGAATGATATTGTGTAGCCTATCATAGTATGTTTATAGGTATCATATAAACAACAGAAAGCCTAATATATTTGAGAGTTCAAAGTATGATTTCATACTTATGCTCAGTATGTGTTTTGTACACATACTTTAGGAGCACACAAATACTCTGACACTTATGATTATTGATTTTTGTATATATCCAGCTCAGGCATCACTGATAATAAATAATTAGCATTTTGTTGCACTTGGTAAGAGTCTTTTCAAAGTTTGTTTGAGGTCATTATCTTGTTAAAAGATTTTTATGTCTTCTTCCCATATTCAGTTTCTTGTCAGTAAGATTCAGTTCTCCACTTATATGCTTTGGTAATGACTGCCTGTGGACACATTTTGGATGTACTCCTATGTTCTTCATTATAAGCAGAAGGTTTTTCCATGATGTAAAGGAATGGAGATGTGCAAAAAATTTGAAATGTGTGGATGTGTGTGATCATAATAATTGTTTTGGGCTAAGACTGGCACTCTGTTGCATACTGTAGTGATTCTCAGATGATTGCTGATTCATAAATAGGACTGATCTAGACATGTTCTGAGTCAAAGAGTCTACTCCTTTGGAGTTAACTCCCTACTGCATTAACAGGCGAGAACAGCCCACAGCACTTTATAACGAGAGAAGGTTTGGTCATCTTTATTTAATTGTATTAGATAGTGGTTCCAGTCCTAGTCTGCACACATTATCATATATGTATATGTTGGCATCAAATGAACAGTCATCACCTGGCTGTCTAAAATTACATCATTTTTAATACAGTGGAAAGAGTTTACTGTGTCAGAGGCCATATTAAATCTGGTCAAATCAGATCACGCTATAGGTTTATGTGCCTGTCCACTGTGTGACACAGTCTAGATATGCTTAATAATATGGGTGTGAAAGCGAATTGATTTTTAAAAAGTATTGGAAAATTTACATGAGATCGACAAATGCCATATTCAGCTTTTAGTAGAAGTTTCTAATTCTTCTGTAAAATGAACACAGATGCATCAGAAGCAATATTAAATAGGATACCTTGGCACAGGATGAAAATTGAATGGTTTACTTGGATTTGCAAGCCACAGTCACACCGCTGGTAATAGATGTGTCAGCTAGTTAACTCTGTGCTTATCTGCCTCTTACCCAGTGCTTACCAGGAAGTATAGCAGAGGTAAACAAATGAAGTCAGTCTTAAGTATAAAGTCCGCTGGGTTGTCATTATTTTAATTATGCGATGTGTTCTTCCTTTTCAACACAGTGGAGAAGGGCTTTTGTCATAAGGTACTGCTTTTACATTATTAACTTATTGGTGGATACCTGTATCACTGTCAGTCTGGGATTACTAATCTATGCTAGCACACTTCATCTGAATGATACTAGAAGGAATCCGATGAAGAAAACATGCAGTCATAGAGATATTTCAAATTTTGTAACTGGTCTTTGAAATCCAACAACAATCAAATGACTTTTAATCATAGAAAACGCATATGTTGCTATGTTTTCGTGTTGCTGTGAAGTTTTCCATAATGTAGAAAAGTTTTTCTCTGCATTAAGCCAAACAGCACTCTCAGAATTACATTTGGTTTAGAATCTTTGAATGTTTGTTATGACCACCAAATCATTTTCCATGTTTGTAGAAATTCAAGTATTCTAATATTTCATGGTCTGTAAGAAGTCCATGACCTGACTGAACATCAGATATGGAATCTTCTGTAGAGATTCCGTATTAACCTGATAAAAATGCATAGAAAATACTACTGCAGATAGCTTAATTAATATTATTATTATTAATTATTATTTAATACTTTTATTAGAATTTTTTTTGTAATAGCTAACCAAATTTTCACAAATGTGCTTCAGTGTGAAGTGAAAAGCAAAGTGAGTAGGCTACAATTTTTACTGAATGTAAACAGACTGTTTGTATTTGTATATCTTAGATTTCAGATTGGCTCATTATATGCATTGTCGCTATTTTTAGACATAGTCTTTTTCTGTATATATTTCAATATACTATGAGCTTACCATAGTATTGCACTAGTAAGATGCTGAGTGTTGTTCCTGTTGTTGGTGTGACTTGTAGTTTGTAGCATTTAAGAGCTTTCCTTAGAACCACAAATGCCTGTTTCAGACATGTACTTCCACAGATGGACTCCCTAACAGTTCACCTCTCACTTTGTTATTTTCTTGTCTGTCACACCTCTACCAAATTATATAGGTCACTCTTAGTCAGGTTGTGTTTGTTGTGCAGTTAAAACCCTGGCCCAGCACATGATGTTCGTCTCACTGTATTCATATAAGAAACTAAATTATATGTGTTATGAATTTGAGCAGGGAGAGCACAGTGCAATCTCGAGTACTTGGGTTAGGAACCACTAAACTATGTTACTGTGCCAACAGTTCTATGTACGGTGTGCCTGTCAAACACTTATCATACAACCCGCACTCACCCCTACTCGTGATATAGTCACATATATAGGAGACTGCAATTAGTGACATAGTCGCATATTTCTGACATTTTATGCAACAATATCACAATCATAAGTGTAAGGGTAATTGCCATACAAACACTAGGTGACAGTAACACAAAACATCTTCCTCATTACAGGTTTCATTACGCATAACATAGAAAAAAGCATAATGCAAATTACATATCATAGGCATAAAGTATTTTATTATACTATTTCTCCTAAGCAGTGCTTATTATTGGTGTCCTACTTTAGCTTTAACTCTGACAAGAATATTTCTTCCACTTAACGTTATTTTGTCTAATTTCCAAAAGGTTAATTCTGAAAAGGACATTTCTCTAGCCATTATTTGCTTTGATATTTTAGGAAATAATGAATTAGTAATGTTATATATTGTCCATAAATAAAAATAAGACAGTGGTATTAACGGATGGTAATAACGCCTGTAATAAGTAGGAGTTTTCGTGTTACTGTCACATAACAGAGGCACTGATATGAGTGTTTGTATGGTAATTACCCATACACTTATAATTGTGATATTGTCACATAAAATGTTGAAAATATGTGACTATGTCACGAATTGCAGTATCCTTTATATGTGATTGTATCACGAGTAGGTGTGAGACTGGGTTGTATCATAACCTGATTAGATGATATTTATTGTACACTATTTAGATTTATTACATTTGTGAAATACATTTTCTGTTCCTCCTTAAATAGTTCATCAGAATGTAACCAATGAACATTTTATTGTAGAATGGAGAAAAATATGAAGTGAATGTGTAATGAATAGAAATGCAATTGTAGCATTGTTATTTTCTAGATATATTTTGCATTTTGGCTTGTTGAGACTTCTTTTAGACTGAGGCTGTCGATGGTATTAGCATGACAATAGAACCTTCACTTTCTGCCTTGGTTGTTTTGCTGTATTCTCTGTATTAAGTGAAATGTTATGTTTTCGAGTGACTAATGCAGAAATTGCTACCAATTATATTACACCCAATGAAAACTGAAATGGGCAGAAATATTTAATCTCTAATTAGACACTTACTACAACTTCTAGTGTGTTCCCTAGTATCTGTGCCAGTATGAATGACGCTGATGAGCCCATTAAGTAACAGTGGCCAGGTATTTCACACATACTAAAGAATTTGTTTTAGAAACATGTTGTATGACAGCCAGTGAGCGACAACACTGCAAATAGTGTAAACAACATGTGTTCCTTAAGGTATATTCATTCATACGGCAGACAAAAGGTTTTTGGGCATACTATTTCCAGGAGTCATTATACTGGAGTAGAGCCAATAAAAGATTTAACTATATATTATGCCATATATTTTAATCCAACCACATTATGTGAGAGTCAGTATGCTGATTTTGTCTTAGCCTTATATGTAGATAATGTTAAATAATTATCAGTTTGTAAGTCACCTAAATCCATTGGCAGTTCGTTGTCTGTTTGTATATGGGCATGTTCAGGGATTGGACAGTTCCTAACACATGGCAGTGGTAACTGAGAATTTATGGTGTTTGTTTCTATTATAAAGTGTATTTTTTTATTGCCTGAGGCACCCAAGGAAGAATTAAGCTTAATATAATGTGAAAACATAAAAACAAACAAGTTGGAGACAGAAGGAGAAGCAGTTGACCGAAACTGACTACTACAGTGTAGTAGAGGAGGATTTCTCCTATACTTGAATACTGAATTCTTCTAAAATAGACATTAGTTTCTATGGCAAGAGGCTTAAAGCTTTAGAGGGAAACATGAAAATACCTTTGCATGAATACAGTACGTCTATGTACATCAGTTTAAACCTGTTTAAATGATTATTGCTGAAATCTCATAATGAAAAAACCAGCAAAGCCCTTTATTAATTAGCATTGATAACAAATAAGCTAATATGTGAACTTTCATCAGTCAAAACTCTTCCGTTAGGATTAGCATCTTAAAGTTTATGTTCATAATGAGACAGTCAACTAAAGGAAGAAAAACAGAGTGAACCGTTAATGTGTGCTATTTCATGATAGATTTGCTGTATGATATATGGTTTCTTTTATGATGTCCGATCATTTTCCACATATGGTGATACCTTGTGGTGGACTTGCATCTGTCCAGGGAGTGTTTCAAAAATTCCGGGTAGGCCCTGGGCCCACCGTGACCCTTAATCAGTTGACATCACAGAAAATGAATTACCCCTTTGAAAGTGTAAATCACTTAGAGTAGGTGTCATTGTGTGCTGCTTGTCCAGTCTTAGCAATGGATATACAAAGCATGGGAAAATGCAAAGTTGCTGGTATATGTTTTTCTTTGAAATGTTTCAGTTGTTGAAAACATTCACTAAATGAATTGCATATTTACTTCTTGCAATTTAGAGTGGTTTGTTATGAAATTAGAGCATTAGAGTGACACTTTGTCAGAAATTACGCTTTGCCAGAAATTACCAAAGTAAAGCTGAGAGGGAAAAAGACGTGAAGGGTTTAACTTCTGTAAAAGTTTTCTTTCAGAAAGCTGTTATACGAGATACATTTAAGATGATTTTTTGGCCTAAAGCATTTTTAAAAATCCTTTCAAGTTGGAGAATCACAGGAAATTAGGAAGATTTTTTTTTGTTTTACCACTATTTTACCATCATCAACATTAAGCTCTAAAGGAAAAGTCTCATAAGGCTTGTGGTTTTAAAACCAAAAAAGGCGCACACCTTTCTATGGTGTTTAATGCTTCCCAATGGTGTACTATTAATCGTACCTCTGTATTGTGTTCTTTCCATGGGTAGCATCGTGGCTTAGCACTTAGTGTCACTCTCATACAGGTATCTCATACAGGTCCAGGGTCCTGGAGGCTCAAAACCCACCTTGGGTCACTGTCTGTGAGAAGTGTGTACTCCCTGTGTCTGCATGGGTTTCCTCCCAGAGTCCCAACACACATGCTCATAGGTGAATTAGCTGTGAAAAAGTGTGAGAGAGTGACTGTGACTGTAAGTGGTGCCCTTTGATGGACTGGTGCCTTGCAGGTTGTGTTTTTGCCTTTGCACCCAATGATTTAAGGTAGGCTCTACACAAATTTCTGGCTACAAATAGACGTTCCAACGTTTTTAAGGAAACTGTACAATCTACTACTGCAATCAATCAATCAATCAAACTGATCAGCCATAACATTTTGACCACCTCCTTGCATCTACACTCATTGTCCATTCTCTCAGTTCTATTAACCAGACAGAAGCACTTTGTTGGTTGTGACTTGTGTCTACTGATGTAGGCCTAGAGGAGAACCAACACAAACTGTGCAGTGAAAGATGAGCTAGTGTCTCTGATTTTACGTCTATAAGGTGGACCAACGAGGTAGGTGAGTGGATATCGTGTTAAAAAACTCCAGGTGCACTGCTGTGTCGAATCCACTGTTACCAGAACAACACACACTAACACGCTAAATCATTGCAGTACCGACCAGAATCCACCACCCACATATCTACTCTGTATTGGCCCTGTGAGGGTCCTGCCCATTAAAGAACAGGGTGAATCTGGGTGAACAACATATGTAAAGCAACAGGTGGACTATGGTCTGGAATTGTAGAATTACAAGTTTGGTCCTGTGTGTATTAACAGGGGCTGAGAGAATATACTATGAGTGTAGTGTAACGTTATGGTTGATTGGTGTACATCTACATTTTAGCTTTGTAATTATCAGGTTGTTTTGAGACTCAAATAGATTCATGATTAAAGCAGTATTTTCCACCTGGATTACACAGTTATCTACATTTACCCTCTACCACAACCTCCTTTACCCTTTCTCTCAGATGATGAAAATAGAAGCTTTTATAGCTGAGCTTCCTTCCTAGAAGTCCTGGGTGAAAGTGCCTGGCCCTGTGGCTTCCTGCACTCTGTTGTACATGCCCTCCACTTGTTAGCACCCAGCCGTGCTTCAAAGAAGACAAAAGAAGCACAACTCCAAAGAAAACACTGAGACTATTCTCACACACAGACACTGCTCACTGATCCTGGCTTCCCTCCGTTTGATCATGCTTTGAATTCAGAAAAGACACAGCTCGCAGAACACAATAACAAATAATAGAGGTTTTTGAAGGCTAAAAACAGGCACTGGCTTTATTTATTCCTTTGTGTCCACAGAGCAAAATCTGTCCAATCCCAGTTTTGCCCCTCCTCCATTTATGAAATGATGGTCATGCCACCTACTTAGTATTCGTCCCTAATGGTGTCTTTATGGTTATGCAAGCTTCATTAAAATAGAAAGCATGGTTTTAATTACTTTACCATATCATTAAATAAGGACTTTCTCACCACTTACCTTACTTTCCTATTCTATTTTTAAAATGCCATACTTTTAATACCTCAAAGCTCATAGGTGTGCATTCCCACACTGCAGTGTATGTTCTAAGGCTTGTAGATATTCTTTTAGTTTTGAGAATATAGAAAATAGTTGTATCTGTTGTGCACACATACAATCAAAATGTTGGACCATGTTCACTGGAGTTATGGAGCATCATAAATTTATTAGGGATGAGTGAGGCTTTTGATCCAAAGCCAGTCATCATTCATCAGTATATGACCTCATTAATGTTCTTGTGGCTAAATACATTTAAATCCAGAAAAAAATCTGTATGTAGTCCTGAGTATTTTAGTATTAAATTAATACATACCCTACATTTATGTTACTGGAATTAATGTTTACTCTTCCAGTTTAACCTTTGTGCCCTCCCAATTTTACCTTGGCTTTCTCCTTTTTCGCCAAATACTCCAGAGACCATACTATAAAAATATAGGTATATAAAATTATATAAAAAAATGCTAATGCTGATACAGTTCTTTTACATTTATATTTGGGTCATTTAGTGGATGACTAAAAAAGTGCTATTTTTAAAGCACTGTTTACTCAGAAAATATCCAAAGCTAGTTTGTATAGGCAACAATCCAATCTCTTGCTTAGATGCTGCCAAATACAAATGTCAGTGCATACCTAGATACAGTGCTCAAATACTACTTTATTATTTAGAAACCCCATTTCCAAAAAAGTAGGGACGCTGCGCAAAATGAAAGTAGAAACAGAATGCAATTTAAAACTTACACCTAAAGGAAAACAGCACAAAGTCAATATTCTAAATATTGAAACTGTAACTGAAATTTTATTATTTTCTAAAAGATGTTTGCCCATTTCTAATTTGATGGCAGTATCATGTTCCAAAAATAAAGATGGAGAGGGCTTTACAGCTCTATAAAAGACTGCACAAAAAATAGCGTTTCATAGTAATTCAAAAATAACATTCCTTAACTTTAAATGGTAAAGAACTTTTAAATGTCATCATCTGCATTACATAATATGATTAAATGATCTGGAGAAATCTTATATAAAATGTACAAAGCTATGAATATCTATGATTGTGGATAAACGCAGTTCTTTTTTTGTGTACATCGCCATTAATCAGTATTGACTGCCTGCAATCTTTTTGGCTTCAAGTGGCACTGAATTAAAAACAGACATGTTTCTCGAGTGGGAATCATGGCATGGATTCACAAACACTTCCTAAACCAAGTTTGTTACTGCATCCACAAACACAAGTTATAACTCATAAATACAAAAAAAAGCTAAACCATATACAAACAGGATTCATAAACACCACCAACTTCTCTTGGCCCAAGCTCATTTAAAAAGGTCTGAGGCAAAGTGTAAAACTAAATTCTTTTGGTTAAATAAAAAAGGTTTAACTCTTGGTTTAACCAATTCTTTGGAAATGGTGTTTGCACATGATGACAGTGCCTTAGTCACTGTGTCACTGCCTGTGAGTCAGGCTCAACATTGCCATCTCTCACATGTTTTTGCATGAACAAAATCTTTAATCATTAATCATAAGTCACTTCATAAGTAATTATTGACAATTAGTGTTCATAATTACATCAACGGGGCAGTCCCTGATCTTTTACGGTTGTGTATTATTCAATACATATTCATAGGAGTTTTCATTCATAGTTCAAACTACTTGGAGCAGAGTATAATAATGAAGCACCTACACTGTTTTACCAAAGGTTATACCAAATAAATGCAGGGTTTTTGAAGAATCTTATTAATATTGTTCTGTATATAGATGTACCTTATGCTTAATGATTGGGGAACTAAATATTTATATTTCCACTGTATAGTGATGGCTTGAATAATCTTGATTTACAAGGTACACCCATTCTTCTTGGATAAACATCACTTACTTTTGTTATGTTACTGGGGTGTCATAGGGCTGAGAGAGAGTCATGTTAACAGTGCAACACTGTTGGTTGTTTATTTTCTCTCTGAACCCCATTTGCAACCACGTAGCAGTGTTCATGCAACCACTCAGCTGTAACCCACTATAGTTCCGCTTTTCAAAACACCTCCCCTTTTTAGTAACACATACTTACAGTTATCTCTGCTCTGAACTCTCTTACTGGAATCTAACACTCTTCCCCATATCTTTACACCACATTCTGATATATATTTTTTCTTTTTTCTTCTTCCTCCACCTACAAATCCATTCATCTGGGAGAGTTTAACAAACGTCCTGACCTAGTCACATATGGCACACTGGTCACAAGTGCATGTTTGCGGCTGTCAGTGTGTGTTGTGACTTAAGTGTGTGTGTCTCTGTGTTCCCTAGAATTGAGGGTGTGTATGGTTTGACTGATTTTTTCAGAGGGATTTTGACTAAGGGCGTTTGGTCAGAACCTTTTTTTTCTGAGGGAGTTTGGTCTGAAGCTTTTTTTTCCAAGGGAGATTGGTCCGAAGCCTTTTTTCTGAGGGAGTTTGGGCTGAGGCCGTTTGGCCTGAAGCCTTTTTTCTAAGGGAGTTTGGTCTGAGGCCATTTGCTCTGAAGCCTGATTTTTAATTACACAAGTTCTGAAAACCATGATGATGGTTTTCCCGAGACTTGAAGTGGTTTCGTATGAGGAATGCTACTGTTCTCTTAAATGCCTGAGTACTGACGCTTAGATCTGAGGATGTCCTAAAATGTACACCATAGTGGTGACATTGAGGTAAGCTACATCCGTCACCCCTCTTTGCCAGGACCTGGCTTAGACTGGGGTGGTCAGCAAAGGCTATTTGACAGTCTGACCACTGTTTGACAGTACTTTGACAGTACTTGATCAACTGTGTGCATATTGGGTCTGCTTTGAGTTTTTCTTGGATAATCTTTGTAGGGTTTACACATGACAATTTAGTACCTACTCCGCATGGTTGAAACCTGGCCTGAGCAAGGGCTGAAAAAAGTGCCTGGTTCCAGGGACCAGCTACTAGGATTGACCAGTGGAAAAGCAAGAACTGAGTCGAGTAGGGTCATGTAGGTTCTGCGCAGTGGAAAAGTGTCATTACACAATGAACTCATTGTTCAGCCAACGTGTAATACATGTTGTAATACATGATTCCATACTCTCACTCAGATCTTGGATTCTTCTGTTGAAAAGTGTGCTTTTAAAAATTCCATACTTCTTACTCACAAAATGGTTCCGTGTGAACCTTTTTCTGCTCCTTTTTTAGCAGCACATTTTAAAGTCCTCGACTTCGTCACACAAAGCATACATGAAAGTATTGACTTGAAATTCGTCTGGTATCTTGTGTAATTCGGTTGCTATTCTGTACCGTTCATAGTGCCTCAGCCAGTCATTGGCACTGGTGAAGTCAAACCGCACCTCCATCTCTGTTTCCTTCCATTTTATGCCGTTTCCCAGTGTTTTTTTTTTTGTTTTGTTTTACACTTAAGCCATATGTCCTTCTTCTCTAATTTTCCATTAAATTCTGACACGATGTATGTTAATTGGGTGTGATAGGACGGAGACCATGAGTCAGGTCAACGCTGTGGTATTGTTGTTAGAATATTATCTCTCTGAACACCAAGTGTAACCACATAATATGTTTGTGCAACCACTCAGCTGTAACCCACTATAGTTCTGCTTTACCGAACAACCTCAAAACCTTGTATACTTGATGTGACTTCTCGGGAGAAAACAAAAATAACATAACTTTCAGTGTAAATTTCAGAAGAGATACAAACACACACACACACGCACACACACACACATATAAGGCAAGTAAATACATTAAAAGGGGCAGGTGATTATTTTGTGACAGAGAATGTGAACACATTACCACACATTATCATTAAGCAATAAGATTAGCTGTCTCTCTCTCAGCAGGATTTAAGAGACAGATTGTACTAGTGCTGACTCAACAATGGACCATGAGAGGCATTAAGCAGTGACCCAAGCACCCCTACCTTCATTCTAGTGTGCCTTACTAAAATAAAACCTGCATTCATTGTTAAAATGATTCCAACATTAATATTTTAAATATTATAAACCCATTTTCAGTGGCCTGTATTAATTGAAAACATATTTATAAAGTGCTCTCTAGCCCCTGTGGCTATATTTGTGTCAGTAGCAAGACATGCAGTGCTGTGTGAGGGCTCAAAGGTCATACTCATTTAACAGGAAATAGTGTTTCTGGCCTTGCCCTACATGGACAGAAAATTCTTAATAGTCCCTGAAACTTTTCTTACTACAACATGGTAGATGTAAAAATACTCACACAGCTCCAGGGACCTGGAGGTTGCGGGTTCGAGCCCCGCTCTGCGTGACTGTCTGTGAAGAGTTTGGTGTGTTCTCCCCTGTGTCCATGTGGGTTTCCTCCGGGTGCTTTGGTTTCCTCTCACGGTCCAAAAACACACGTTGGTAGGTGGAATGGTGACTTAGAAGTGTCCATTAGTGTGAGTGTGTGAGTGAATGTGTGTGTGTGTCACCTTGTGAAGGACTGGCGCCCCCTCCAGGGTGTGTTCCTGCCTTGTGCCCAGTGATTCTGGAACTGGAAAAGAAGTTACAGACAATGAATGAATTAATGAAATCTCAGATTTCTTGTTTACCAAATATTAAAAGTGCCAACCTTTAATAATAATAATAATAATAATAATAATAATACTCAGCATTCATTGTCTTTAACTGCTTATCCAGGTCAGGGTTACGGTGAGTCTGGAGCCTATTCAGAATCACTGGGCGCAAGGCAGGAACACACCCTGGAGTGGGTGCCAGTCCTTTACAGGGTGAATCACACACTTACACCTACAGATACATTTGAGTTGGCAATCCACCTATCACTGTTTTTGGACCATGGGAGGAAACCCACGTGAACACAGGGAAAACACACCAAACGCACAGACAGTCACCCAGAGCGGGACTGTCACTCCAGATCCCTGGAGCTGTGTGACTGCGACACTACCTGCTGTGCAACCATGCCACCATAATAATAATAATAACAATTATGGGCAGCATGGTGGCGCAGCAGGTAGTGTCGCAGTCACACAGCTCCAGGGACCTGGAGGTTGTGGGTTCGATTCCCGCTCTGAGTGACTGTCTGTGAGGAGTTGGTGTGTTTTCCCTGTGTCCGCGTGGGTTTCCTCCGGGTGCTCCGGTTTCCTCCCACAGTCCAAAAACACACGTTGGTAGGTGGACTGGTGACTCAAAAGTGAATGTGTGTGTTTGTCTGTGTTGCCCTGTGAAGGACTGGCGCCCCCTCCAGGGTGTATTCCTGCCTTGTGCCCAATGATTCCAGGTAGGCTCTGGACCCACCGTGACCCTGAACTGGACAAGCGGTTACAGATAACAAATGAATGAATAATAATTATAATACATTTTATTAATATAATGGTTTAAGATACTCAAAGTCACTTTAAATACATAATAAATCAGGGAGAACCAATGTGCATAAGAACATTAAAGGCTATAAAATGCAGTTCAAATAAGAGAAGTAAAATAAATTACAACACAACTCTATATCAAACAATAAACTGCCAATCTGAAAATCTAAGCTTTGAAAATGAACAACATTAGCTCATATTTGAAAACCAGATCTGAAAAGGTGAGTTTTGAGTAATGATTTTAAAATGGCCAGGTCAGTGCAGTCTCAGATGTATTTGGGGAGAGAGTTCCAAAGGGATGGACCAGATACAGAAAATGCTCTGTACCCCTGGTCCGGTGCTTAGTCCTAGGAGGTGCAGATGATTTGGCATCAGAGGAGCAAAGATTTCAGGAAGGATTGTGATGGTAAAGCAGGTCAGTTAGATATGACGGGGCCTGGTTGAAAAGGGCTTTGTGAGTAAGTAGAAGAATTGAATATACTGGAGGATTTTTTGAGGACTTTGGATGGTGTGCCATAGATATTGCTGTTGAAATAATCTATTCTGGATATGATAAAGAGGTGCAGATATTAATGCTTCTAGTGTTTAGGATAAGATCGTAGCCAGGAAAGAGCAGTACCAGTGATGTTGAGAGAGGATTCAAGGTGGAAAAAAATAGTGATTAATAGTGTCGAATGCTGAAGTGAGATTGAGGAGGATAAGAATGTTGATGTGTCAGGAATCTGAAGAGAGGTAATTGGTAACTCTGAGAAGGGCTGGTTCTGTGCTTTGTTGTGGGTGGAAACCAGATTGGTCAAACAAGTTATTGGAGATAAGGTGAACTTTAGGTTGGGAGGTAACAAAATTTTCTAGTATTTTTGACAGAAAAGGATGATTAGAAATGAGCTGACGATTACTCATATTGTAAGAATCGAGTCCAGGTTTTTTTGAGAGTGGGTGTGACATCAGCCAGTTAAAGTATTTGGGAAACTGAGCCAGAACTGAGAGAGTAGTTTATTATCATTGTAATGGGTGAAGAGAGAGCTGGAAAACAGTCCTTGACAAGTTTATAGAGAACAGTATCCAGAACGCAGTTGGAGCTTGAAAGTAAATTGGCACTTGCCTCTGTTGTTGCATAATTTGTATTGGTCGTCTTCTAGTTCTTCATCAATGGACACAGGGTGCTGTTGGCTGGATATTTTTGGTTGGTGGACTACTCTCAGTCTATAAGTGACACTACAGGCTTTAATAACTCCAGCAGCACTGCTGTATAGTCATAACATTACAGCACACACTAACACATCACCATGTCAGTGTCACTGCAGCGCTGAGAATCATACCTGCTCTGTTATGGTCCTGTAGGGGTCCTGATCATTGAAAAAACAGGGTGAAGTGGGGATTAGTATGTATGCAGAGAAACAGGTGGACTACAGTCTATAATTGTAAACTACCAAGTGCTCCTGTATGGTCAATGCAGCAGATAAAATTGACAGTGAGTATAGATGCAAGGTAGGTGTTTGTAATCCAGTGATTGTTCAGTGTATGTAGAGTGAATAATAGTAAAGGAAATACCAGTACCAGAATTATGTATCTAAGCCAGATCTAACTTAATCTTTTTCTTTGCCCAGGTTTGTATTGTTTGGCTGAACGGTAGAGCATGTCAGTCGAACAGTTAACTGTTACAAGTTATAGGCCTGGAAAACAACTACAGGCTTTCACCCAAATCTATTTATACAGAGTGCAGCAATGTTAACAAAGTTTCCAAATCTGAAATCACAGTAGCCTTGCCACCTAATTTCACACTGTGTAAGAAGCACTGTGATGCAGAATATATAAAAACCTGTTTATAAGCTCCAGATCAGGATTTTTATCATTATGAAAAACTGGCAGAAAGTGACTAAAAACAGATTTTTTATTTTTTAAGCCAAAAACATGAATTGTTATTTTCTTCAAGCACAACAAAGATTATTTTTTAAAATAAATAATTGAAAATGACAAATGAATTAAAAAAATTACGCAGCCGTCTAGCGTGTAATTGACATTTACATTACCTTAAATAGTGAAAAAGTTATGTTCAACAAGACAATCTTTGAAAAAAGTAGGTGTCAGAAATTCATAGTGTACTCTAATAAGCTTAGTATGTTCATTTTTGTGTTTAATGATTTCAGAGCTTGAGAAGGATTGGGAATCTACAATGATGGGGCTACTCAAATTTGTATTAATACTATTTAAGGTTCTACTGCTGTATTCATCACTCACATTACATTCACATGACCAGGATTATTTTGGTTCAGTGTACCCCAGGTATTCTCAAAAATCACTGCACTCCTCCATGTCCCACTCTGTACTTTTGTCTTCCTTCTGACATGTTGACACATTCTCTCAGAGAACATGAACAAAATCACTATGTGTTTTATTGTTGCAGTTATTGTCTCTGGAAAATTGGTCATGTTTTAGGTCAAATTTTCATATTGTAGATCTAGTCTTAACCAGTGGAATCCAGCATTGTAATCATCTGTGTTTTATGGTATGTCATCCTGCTAGCCTTTGTCAGTACTGCTTTGTAAGTATTACTAATTTTGGAATGTATTTTATTTCATTTCAAGAATTATGCAACAGTTTCCTCTGAGATTTGAGGAAGTCCATGGGGAGTATTTCTGTGAATGTATATTTTTGTTTTACACATGCCTTTAGATGAAGGATGTGTTTTTGTGTGTAAAGCTGTTGAATCACTTTCATTATTAGCCACGGTTATTTCTTATTAATCCCCATAATAGGGTTTCCTCCTTTGCCACACTCTGAGTGGAGACAGTGGCTCTAAACCTGTGTCCTTCTTTACCTCAGCTTTTAATGTCCATATGTTTCTATTCACTTGCCCTTTCCAGGCGCTGTGTAAATCACCTTTCTCTGCTTTCCTTTTGTTCCGCTGTTAAAAAAAATTTGCATCGATTCTAGGAGATAGTAAAATAATGTTCCTCTGCTCTTCATTTGCATATGTGGCTGTTATTCTTAGCCTTGTGTTAATTCCTGGGAATAGCTGCTCTGGTTTATGTATTTAGTTATGTCATGGCTTTTTTTTATTTAAATTATTTTGTGACAGTTCCAGTAATTTATCAAAAGTTCATGGCAAATGGCTAAAGTATGACAAAATACTTTTGGTTTCTTTTTCACAAAAAAGTCTTTGCTCATTGCCTTGTGTCCTGCTTTGTACTATAGTTTTGAATAGACAAAAGAGTGAATATGAGCCATTTGCTTATGTAGCTTATATTAAAGAGTTACTTCTGTACTTCTGTGATACACAAATTAAGTTTTAAAAAGATTTAAAAAGGAAATGGGATTTTTTTAAAAAGTGTATAAATGTGATTGCTCGGATGGCACCTACTACATGATGCCATGCTTTTGTTATCATCAGAGTACTGCAGCTCATTTGCTTGAGTTCCTGTAAGCAGGCCTGCTGTTATGTTTACACTTGGCAAGAGGGGTGTTGTGGTCAGTCCAGGGCAGTTGCTCTGAGATTCTTGTAACTATATTTTCTATACTTTTGGCAATATTTAGTACTGAACATATGTCCAGCTTGTATTTTTTTTTTACCTTACCATTACAAAACTTACTGGTAAATAAAGTTATTTATAAAGTGTCACAAAACCAGCACATTGTATATTTTGTGACTAAATATCTGAAGGCTTAAAAGGTAGATTTACTCAAATGTGCTGATTCTGTGACATTTTATAAACAGATGAATTCAGGATGTGGACCGTACAACTCTTTGAGATGATATAGGTCTTTTAACTTCAGGCTATGAAGAAACACAGCTGAGCAATAAGTCATGAGATATATGTGGGTGTTTTCTCACAGTTTTCACAGTGTTTTTTTATCTGTTTCAGAATGAAATTTCCCTGCTTCAAGAGCACTTGGATGCCTCTTCAAGATTTAGATTAGCACGGTTATCTGGACTACATTTCCCATCACACCTTGAGCAGATAATATTGCGATAGGACATCTAGAACCAACAAGAACGTCGTCAGAAAACCAACATTTTGGTGAATATAACAGACACACAACTTTTGGACAGCCCCTATAGGGGCCATGCCCCATTTGCTGAACAATGACACTTCTTTCAGCTCCAAGCAGGAGCTCCTGGACCTCCAGGATGGACCTCTTTCTCCCAGTGTGGACACCCCAAGCCCAGTGGGGTCACAAGGAGAAACACCTACTGGTTCCATACCAAGCAGTCCAGCTAGAGACACAACAGTCAAGAGCCCAAAGAAAGGGGCAGATCCCACAGAGCCACATTTAGGGGTGAAATTTGTACCCTCAGACTCTGAGAACCTGTGTGGATGGGGGGCTCTAACTCCCAGCTTTGTCCAGACCTTCAACACTCCTCGCTGGATGCTTTTCTTTTTATGTATAGCCTCATTCCTCCAAGGCATGATCATCAATGGCTTCATCAACACTGTCATCACCTCCATTGAAAGACGTTTCGATCTGCGCAGCTACCAGGTCTGTCTTTTTAAGTCAACAGTTAGATAAAGTAAAATACCATTCATAATTTGTTTAATAATATACATTTTTTAAAAGTAAATCTGGCTTTTTGGTGTCAACCAAAAGCAGAACACATATGTGCAGGTAGTATTTACAATACATATTTATTAAATTATATCACACAGCTCCAGGTATCTTGAGGTTGTGGGATCAAGTCCTGCTCCGGATGATTGTTTGGGAGGAGTTTGAGTTGTGTTCTCCCAGTGTCCATGTGGGTTTCCTCTGGGTGTTTGTTTCCACCCATGGTCTTAAAACACACGTCGGTAGGTGGATTGGGGGTTCAAATTTGTCCGTAGGTGTGAGTTTGTGAGTGAATTTGTGAGTGTGTGTGTCCTTGTGAAAGACTAGCGCCCCCTGCAGGGTGTGTTCCTGCCTTGTGCCCAATGATTCTGGGTAGGCTCTGGACTGACTGCAACCCTGAACTGGATAAGTGCTTACAGTCAATGACTGAATGAATGAATTAAGAATCTTTCTGTTTTTTTAAGGTCTATATCCTTCTTTAGAAATGACTTTTTCCCTGCTACACATCTTTTCAGATCCATAGTGGGATGTGGGTATTAGAGGTTCTGTCGTAAGCTTATTTTAAATATGGACATCCCATGTGTAGATCTACTTAATGGAGGATAAACTAGTTCCTTAACTGACCACAAGGCAATGTGAAAAAATGTGTATAATAATTTTCATGTAAATTATTAGCTATTTTTTGTTGGTAAAAATGGCTTATTGTAAAATTAAACTGTGATTGCCCAGGAAACAATCCCATAATTGTTACACAGCCAAAGCTGTCTAAAGCCCCTTTCACACATGATCCACATGGTCACACTGTACCCCAGAAGTTTTCCAGAGTTTACCCGTAGTAGCTGTATGTGTAAACACAAACACTCGCAATATTTGTCCCTGGCTGTACGCAGACATTATTACTTTATTCTCCAAGACTCCTGGTAATGTCAGAGTGAGTGTATGGGTGAATAGAGCCACTAATGTCCTGGAATATGCCCTGCTTGCCTAAAGCTTATGCTACATATTAAGCTGGAAGAATATTTCTGATATATAAAATCTGCTGTGAAAGAAGAACACAAGGGCAGCACTAATGCACAAAAGGTATTGTCGCTCTCGCACAGCTACTGGGTTCAATCCTCACTTTGGTTCACTGTGTGTGAGGAGTTTTACGTCTTCTTCATTTCCTCCCATAGTCCAAAAGCCCACATTGGTAGGTGGACTGGCTGTGTGAAATTGCCCATAGGTTTGAGCATATAAAGGATTGCTTGTGTGTGTGTGATACTCTAATGATCTGGCGCCCTCTTCAGTGGTCCTGCCTTGCGCACAATGATTTCAGTTATGTTTCAGACCCATGGCAACATTGAAGTGGATGAAGTAGTTACAGAAGATGGATGAGTAAATGAATGCATGAATGAATGGTTTATTTTGTTTTCTTCTGTTTCCACAGGCGGGACTCATTGCTAGCTCTTATGACATTGCTGCCTGTTTGTGCCTGGCGTTCGTCAGCTATTTTGGAGGTACTGGCCATAAGCCTCGCTGGCTAGGCTGGGGGGTTCTGATCATGGCTTTGGGCTCTCTGGTATTTGCACTTCCCCACTTTACTACACCTCCCTATCAGGTGAAGATTAAGGAGCATGCAGGATTGTGCTCGGCCAATCACACAGAGACATGTGGGGACAGCGAAGGGAGTGGCCTCTCTGTTTATCGCTTTGTCTTCATGCTGGGTCAGTTCCTGCATGGTGTTGGGGCTACACCCCTTTACACTCTCGGAGTCACTTACCTGGATGAAAATGTCAAGTCCAGCTATGCACCAGTCTATATAGGTGAGTGTGTGTCATGTTTGTGACTTTATACTTGCTTGATCAATAGGTTTATTCAGGCTGGACATGATAATGTATTAGAATAATTAAGGTTAAATATTTACCATTTGGTTGCGTTCAGCCACAACAACATTAATGAGGTCAGTTACTGACTTCATCCATTTTGGATCCCAAATGTCACTCCAACTCATCCCAGAGGTATCAGATGGAGTTCCTTCACCCCAGAGAACAGTTTCACTTCTTCATAGCCCAAAGCTTGGCATGTTGAGCCATGTTCATGTGCCCCTTCTTCAGGTTGTCCCATTTCATTTTATGCTTTGTCCATGGAGGTTCAGATTTTGCGATTTATTTCTGCACAGAACCTCCAATAAAAGCACCATACTTATTGAAGGGGTTATTGTATGTCAAATTACTCCTATTAAAGCACTGTTCTCTTAAAAGATGAACTACAGCTTGAAGTCATCACGAATATGAATATGATTATTGTTTGATAAACGTCATTTGTCATCTTGAAAATTCAAGACACGCTCACCCCACCCCCTCTCTGAAAAAATGATGTAAAAATTATGATAAGATGACTATTTAAGCTGTATCTGTTTTTTTTTTAATAACCTAAATGTCATTGCTGGCTATTTTCCATTTATTTAAAAGTGTATGGTCAACTTGCAACTTTGTGGCCAATGTGACAGATGTGTGTGTGTGTGTGTGTGTGTGTGGGTAGAGCTCCTTATTTCTGTTTTTTTTTTAACTGGACATGCTCTGTTGTTCTGAATATGTAAAATCTATATGCCCTGCTACATTAGCACAAGCAGGTGATTTTATCTCTAGCCAAAAATTTTTCTGTTTTTTTTAAACATTAACAAAAGTATTTTTACTGTTTAAATTTGTACTTTTTGTTACTCTGACATTATAGACATTCTTATGAAAGATTATGAAAGGTCATGTAAAGCAAGATTACACATAAATGGGCCAAGCAGCACATTGATGTAGAAACACGTGGAAATGGTGAGACATCTTGCTCTAGTGTAGCATTGCTTGTATTTTGGCATTAAAGATGTGGTCAAAATGCAAATCCTCATGCTGTGATATTCTAGAAGTGGAGAGTGATTCATGAGGTGTACAGCCTTAAATTATGTTAGCAAATCACTTGTGCAAAAACTGATGTTGCAAGGCCCTGTAATTTTGCTGAGACTAATATTTACCTACCAGTGGTGGATGCTGATCTTTCAAGGAGGGGAAGCTCAATTTCTGCCTACATCATAAAATGTGTCGGGTTATTTATACGTAAATTCTACCCTCTGTTCCTTTTTAAGAAAATGATCTGTGACCCTGTCGTACCAACAAGGCGTCTTTTCCAGGGACTTGACTAGTGTACTCTCAATGGCCAGCAGAGCCAGGCTGCTTAAACGGCCTTGGCCCATGTGAAGTGTGTCTGCCTGTGCTCCCACGGATCTTTACACCAAAGGATCGCTGATTCGCTCATTTCGCTTTCAATCAAAAAGGGATTCAGCCTCAGACAGATCATCCAATCATCATGCAGAAGCTGAGCGTCCAGGCCAGCCGAGTCCAGCCCACTGCCCCATAGACCCCCAGAGACGCTGAGCGTCCGATGGGCGGGACAAAGCCCAGCATTTATCCAATGACTCGTCTCGTTTCGCTGCACTTTGCTGCTTCACTATTGAACTCTGTGGACGTCCACGCTGTTTAAAGCACTGTGCTGCGGGAATGATTGAGAGGAAAGCCATGTCTTTACCAGTGATAAGAAGCAGATTCTGAACAAAAGTTGAGCACATTGTAGTGCATATTTATTCAATGACATGTACACACAACAGTATATATTTGATCAATTATTTTCTTTACATTTTAGGGGAAGCTGAGCTTCCTTTGCAATCTTAGAGCAATCGCCGCTGGTACCTACTGAGCTTTTATCAGCCTTATCCGCTAGCTCCCACCTCCAACATCAATAAAGCGTCCTTCAATTGTGCTGCTTCTCAGGCTTCCCACTATTTCAAAGACCACTGAATACAATTGAGAACCCGGTCACCCCTTTCTCCCATACAAACTGCCTGGAAGAGGGGTTCAGTACTCACTCTCTGCACCATCGATCAAAAACACAACAACACAGATGTGGGCGAAGTGGAAGCAAATAAACAATGAAAAAAAAAAATTCTTTCGCTAAGGCTCAGTGGGAAATGGCCTGATCTATGAGAAAAAAAACTGATCCTCACATGCTAACATGCTAAGCTAAAATGGCTTCTCTTTTCACAGGTATCTTCTACACAGCAGCCATTGTGGGCCCGGCAGCTGGATACTTGCTCGGTGGATTTTTCCTGAACATGTACACAGAAATCGGTCAATCGTGAGTCCATTTGTATCTTCTTAGGTTTAATCCCAAGGCATCAGCAGAGGTTTAAGATGGTTTCACCAAGGTCGTAGTAGAAACAGTTGGAAATAGTCACAACACCATAGCAACAAAAAATATATAAATTCCCCAAAGGTATATAAGTAATGCTTCTCAAACATGAATTCAGTTTTCATCTAATGGCATTTCAAAACTTGAGATTATGCATATATTTAGTCCTCTAAGGAGTTGTTTACCCTATGAAATGTAGTTGTTTTATATACATTTATATATTTCCCTTAAAGAATAAGTAGACACAATGGACATGTGATCATTTCTCTTATATAATTAGCCTAAAAACCCACTAAAATCTCACTCCAAACAAACTTGGGAGCCTTTTAAATAATTGAAGAATATGCCTAGATTTCAAATGCCTCTCTAGAAAATCCAATTTTATTATATTTACCCCACACCAAATTCTCTTTGACTTTTAATTTGGAAATCTTAACCTCATACACTCTCAGAAAATGCTACGGTAGAGGTACATTGTTGTCACAAACAGAGGAAATGTGGCCTTAGGGTCCAGTTGTGTTCCCTAAGGATACTTTACATTCTCTTTTCCCAACGGAGAGAAGGATATGTGTAACTTTTCCTTATAGAACTGTGTAAAATAAAACAACATAATATGAAATCAACGTTCTTTAAATCTGCAATTATAATAGAATAAGGTACAATAATGTGTTTTAATTAAAGGTACAGAATTTGTACCCTTGATGGTACTACCACAGTAACAGTACTTGGGTTAAAAGCTGCTATTCCTGAACAAGTTTCTCCATGTAAAGAATGAGCTTGTATCTTCTGCCTGTCCTGGAAACTGGTGACTTGTTCCACAGAACATAACACTATCATATTTCTCCCACTTGAGTTCTTTGTTCTATTGAATTTTAAACAATCAAATCTGTATTTTTTATAACTGTTGTCATTATTCAGTTTAATTGTAATTTTAAGCATAGCCACTTACTTTAAAAACATATTTTAGGAAATACGTGAATACACGAGTCTGTCCTAGAGCCTTCAACAACCTACATCTTGCTTTTGAAATAGTCCATCCATCCATCCATTATCCACCGCTTATCCGGGTCCGGGTCGCGGGGGAAGCAGTCGGAGCAAAGAAACCCAGACCTCCCTCTCCCCAGCCACCGACGCCAGCTCCTCCGGGGGTATACCGAGGCGTTCCCAGGCCAGTCGAGACATATAGTCTCTCCAGCGTGTTCTTGGTCTGCCCCGGGGCCTCCTCCCCGTTGGACATGCCCGGAACACCTCTCCAGGAAGGCGTCCAGGAGGCATCCGAACCAGATGCCCGAACCACCTCAACTGGCACCTCTCGACGTGGAGGAGCAGCGGCTCCACTCCGAGTCTCTCCCGGATGTCCGAGCTCCTAACCCTGTCTCTAAGGGAGAGTCCAGACATCCTGCGGAGAAAACTCATTTCAGCCGCTTGTACCCGCGATCTCGTTCTTTCGGTCACTACCCAAAGCTCGTGACCATAGGTGAGGGTTGGGACGTAGATTGAACGGTAAATCGAGAGCTTTGCTTTTCTGCTCAGCTCTTTCTTCACCACAACGGACCGGTACAGAGCCCGCATTACTGCTGACGCTGCACCGATCCGCCTGTCAATCTCACGCTCCATCTTTCCCTCACTCGTGAACAAGACCCCGAGGTATTTAAACTCCTCCACTTGAGGCAAGATCTCACTTCCAACCTGGAGAGAGCATTCCACCCTTTTCCGACTGAGTACCATGGACTCGGACTTGGAGGTACTGATCCTCATCCCTACCGCTTCACACTCGGCTGCAAACTGGTCCAGCAAGAGCTGGAGGTCCCGGCTCGATGAAGCCAACAAGACCACATCATCTGCAAAAAGCAGACATGGGATCCTGAGACCACCAAACCGGACACCCTCCGCCACTTGGCTACGCCGAGAAATTCTGTCCATAAAAATTGTGAACAGAACCGGTGACAACGGGCAGCCCTGACGGAGTCCAACTCCGACTGGAAACCAGTCGGACTTACTGCCAGCCATACGAACCAGACTCCTGCTCTGTTTGTACAGGGACTGGATAGCTCGTAACAAAGAGCCCAGTACCCCATACTCCCTGAGCACCCCCCACAGAATACCCCGAGGGACACGGTCGAATGCCTTCTCCAGATCCACAAAACACATGTAGACTGGTTGAGCAAACTCCCATGCACCCTCCAGGATCCTAGCGAGGGTAAAGAGCTGGTCCTGTGTTCCACGACCGGGGCAGAATCCGCATTGTTCCTCCTGGATCCGAGGTTCAACTATCGGTCGGACTCTCTTCTCCAGTACCCCCGCATAGACCTTACCGGGGAGGCTGAGGAGTGTGATCCCCCTATAGTTGGAACACACCCTCCGATCCCCCTTTTTAAAAAGGGGAACCACCACCCCAGTCTGCCAGTCCAGAGGCACTGCCCCCGATGTCCACGCGATGTTGCAAAGACGTGTCAACCAGGACAGCCCCACAACATCCAGAGCCTTGAGGAACCCGGGGTGAACCTCATCCACCCCCGGGGCCCTACCGCCAAGGAGTTTCCTTTTGAAATAGTGATTTTTTTAAAGGCCATACAAATTAGTACCTGATTTCAACACAAACTCATACCAGATACTGCAATCCAATATTAAACTTGAAATTTACAAGTATAATACAACAGTTTATACATACATACATTCATACATACAGCTTTAACTCTCCCAACACATGATATTAGTAAACTACAATTCAGCATTTCTTCACTGGCTGCTGTTTTAAATGTATTTATTTATTTATTTGTTTATTTGCACAGTAGATTTAAATATTGGAGTACAAAAATAAAAACAAAATTAAACAAAAATGTGCAGGGAAAATACAAAAAAAAAACCCAAATGGCACTTGCCAACATTAGTCTAACTTAAATTAGATACACATTTAGATAGTTGTTTAGATAAAGAGAAATAATAGAAAATGCAGAGAAAATGTACAGGAAAACAAGAATAGAGATTCTGAATAAAGGGGTCGAACAAGATTAGTGGTGTAGTGGAGATACAAAAAATAAATGGGTGTGACAAGAAATGGACTTCAGTCGATATTTTGAAGGAGTTCAGATTGCTACAATTTCTCAAGTTGAATGGCAAATAGTTCTAGATACAAAGTCCCCTGCATGATATTGTGAATTGGTTTAATGTGGTTCTATATAAGGTTAGAGAGAGACAATAGTTCAGTCTCAGGTATCATTTTCATCTCAAAAACTTTAATTTTGGTCTGCCATTATTTACCCAGTTTTTGAACTGTATGAAAATCAGTTTATCCTTGTCCGCTATTCCAGAACTGAGTTGACTCCAGAGAATCCATTGTGGGTGGGGGCATGGTGGATTGGTTTTCTGGCTGGAGGGGCTGCAGCTCTGATCACCGCTCTGCCCATTCTGGGATACCCTTCCCAGCTACCAGGTACAAGACATGTACTAGTCAAAAACAAACAAAACACCAGGATCTACATATGAGTATTTAAGTTCAGTAATTTTATGGACCCAAAATAAAACTGCTTTTAAAAATGTCTTATTTCTTATTAAAAGATAAGATGGCTTCTTCTCATGGTGCACATGTTTCCATTTGTTTTGGTAAAATGAAAGTCAGCAGTGCTATCTTTGTTCAAACTTTGTTTTGTGCTGATTGACTTAAAATGTACGGTTTGGACACAGGTTCTCAGCGTTATGTGGCCATGCGTGTGTCTGAGGCTCATCAGCTGAAGGATGGCAGTCAAGTGACGGCTGCTGACCCTCAGTTTGGCAAAACTGTGAAGGATATGCCCAGGTATGAGCATCCTGACCTATCACAAGGCATCTGTTAGCTATTTACTGAATTTAAGGAAGATGCAGTAAATGGATTCACATGTTTTGTAAGAAGCTTATGCCTGTATTTGGCAGCATTTAGTAATTAGTAATTTAGTAAAAACAATTAATGAAAAATGTTAAATAAATTTACAATCAAAGAAAAGTGAAACAAAAGAGAAAATAGAGCAAGAGGACCAGATAATGACAAAACGTCAAAAAGGGTGACAGAATTGTATTCAGGGAAAGCTGTAAGAGTGAATTGGGTATAACATGAAAGAGATGATGGAGAAAAGACAAGAAAAACAAAAGGTCAGCAGAGGATGATACCACACACAGAGGGCAGGTGGCGTATGACAATAGGTTTATTTAGGAATGAGCTGGACTCTAAATGGCCTTATTGTTAAACATCATCTGAAAGAGGGTTTATTTTGACAAAGAATTGGCCAAGACAATCACTGGTTGTTCAGGGGGTGTCAGAGAAACAGTCTGGATAAGGTTAAGTGTAGTCCATGGAGCATGGACTGAGTTACTACGGTAACAGGGATTACAGAAAAAAAGCAAGGCAGCAGCTTTTATATCAGCTTATATAATGGACTGTGTAAGTGGACTCTCATTATGCAACTTTTGCTTTTAATTGGTCATCAAAGTATAAAAATAATGTAGTGCAGTTTAGAGGTCTTAATCTGAAACCCTTGAAAATTTAACTTCTTATATTATGCAACAGTGTGTAAATGACATGTTGTGATGTTCTGGTCAAATATTTATCTTTGTTGATTTCTTTATTAAAGTAACTGTATTTTTTAATGATAATATATATATTTAAAGGTATATTAGTCAAATTAACTGTAGGGTCTGTCTGTGTTATTTTTGTTCACCTACCAAGCCACCAGAGGTTACGTTTCCCAAATCTTGTGCAGTTCACTAGTGCATTAGTCAAGCTTTAAAACACAGTCCCCTGGCAAACCTTAGCATTGCCAACAAGCACTACAATCAGGATTTTTTTTTTTTTAATGCAGAACTGTGCTAATGCCATTGCTTAATTTCAACAAATAAACTGTAATTGAGAATTGATATATGAAGAATGTCTTCTGTCTTTCTCTAGATCAGTGTTGCTATTGCTGAAGAACCCAACATTTATTTTCCTGTGTCTGGCTGGTGCTACAGAGGCTACTCTCATAGCTGGGATGTCCACCTTTGGGCCCAAGTTTCTGGAGGCTCAGTTTAGTCTCAGTGCCTCAGAAGCAGCCACCTGGTTTGGTAAGGCAGCTTCACTCTCTGCATGTCACTACATGTGTCTGAAGTGTATTATAATCAGAAATTGAGAATTACTGATGATTCCAATGTATGACAGCTCATAATGGCCTGTATTGCAAAAATGGGCCCTGTTTTACTGGGAGTAGATCATATTTATTTGCAGTGCTTAAATCTCTTTTAATAAAATTTGATTGAAAAGTGTATTGTTAATTGACTCATTTACAGATATCATTGCACCAAACCTGCAGCACCATCAAAAGCCTTTAGTGTATTTAAATACATTTGCACTGTTCAAAAACAGTTTGCATTTTGTTTTTAATTGATATATTTTTAAATATTATTATTCTTTTTTTTTCCTTTAACCAGAAACATTTAAATTATTTGGGATAGCCTCTCTTTACATTAACTTATGATAAAAAAGCAGTGTGAATACTAGAGGTGGGTGGATCGATCCAAATATTGATAATATCGATACCAATGCTGGTATTGGTATTGATCAATACTCGTGTAAAAAGATTGATACTCAAGGTTTTTTCTCTCCTGCTGCTATCCTGCATGAATATATACAATATATAAACAATATATACAAAATGAATGTATGAAAGAATGATAATTCCTGAAATTCCTGATTTTTTAGTAGAATGTGTGTATGTTAGTGAATGCCAAAACATAAACATAGCTTAGAATTCCTGGGATGATGCTTGAATGATTGAGGGCTTAAAAATTCATGTTTTAAATGTTCCTGTGTCCAAGAAGCCAAACACAGACAGCTCCTGCATATGTTTGGAAATAGTACAGGGTTCTAGGTTTGCAATGTTGGATCTTGATAGTGAACTGACCAGAGAGACATCACTCAGCTAATAAACCATAAGCCTTTATCATCTCCAAAGACATTAAAGGTCAAAAGTTAAACATGAGCTGATTACACAGGGTACAGACCAAAAACTCTAATATTGCAATGATCCACATTAATTAACTGTCTGCCTACTCGAGTAACAAAATAATTTAGCAAGCAAATGTGATTTAGCTACTGGACATTACTGTGAATAATAGGCTGTATTAGGAAGAGGACTGATTTGTGAAATTTCATTAGATAATTAATTTATTTATTTAATTTGTGCATTTTTATTAACCCACAATCATGAACTGGATAAGTGCTTTTAGATAATAAGTAAAATATGATTATTAGTTTTTATTTAAATTTCAACCAGGCCAGATGATATTTTCAGCATCTTTCAGATATAACGTCCACTTTTACGTGTTTTCAGGAGCAGGTGTAAATTTCAGTTGTACCTACAAACATTTTGAGACTACATACATATTGATGAGTACAGATATTTATGCAAAACTGTGTTTTATGAATGATTTACACTCAAATTCATTCTGCTCATGTTTCATGAATGAGGCCCACACAAATCAGTATTTGTAAAAAAAAAAAAAGGCTAATAGCCAAGGCATAGTAATATTTGTAACTATTCTACAAGGTTTGTGTATTTATTTTGTCTTTGTCACATTTCCCTTTGTCCTTTTTATGGAAGAATTGTTATTTATGTGCTAACAGGCCAAGATCTCACAATATGCATAGTGATATATGCATTGAGTTATTTCCCAAAAAATATTAATGCCACATCATCACGGGCTTCTGAATATAGAACCTTTGTAAAAACACAAAAAAAACAAAAAAAAAAGAATATTGTTACACACAAAATGTGTGCTCATGCTTTCATATACACACGTATCAAACAAGTTCTGTAAGTAAACTTGCAAAACAGTCCCTGTGTCATTCTTGTTTCCTCACAAGGCTACATGGTGGTGCCTGCTGGAGGTGGCGGTACTTTTCTCGGTGGCTACATCGTGAAGAAGCTGAACCTGCGCTGTCGGGGCATCATACGCTTCTGCATGCTCTGTGCAGTGGTCAGTCTAATGGCCATCTTCATCTTCCTCCTGAACTGCCCTAATGTGCCCATGGCAGGAGTGACTGCCGCCTATCACAACAGCTCCACACAGGGCCACTATAACGTCTCTTTCTACAATCATCCACAATCATCCAGGTATTACCACACAACACACCACTCAGTTGATCACTTTGCGTTAGGGCCTGGATGCTATATTGGTGGGCCAAATATATCAGAATCAAAAAGACTTGTTGAGAACACACTGTTAATTAGTGCTGTATCAAACTGATAACAAAAAAAAACTGACAGAGATGTATTATTTCAAAGGGTGTAGGTTGGTAGGAGCTCCAGATCTCCAAATACATTTTTGTTTATATGTCCCCTTTAACCTTATAAAGAGTACCATGATATTATTTTTCTTTTCCTAAATGGCACTGTCAAATATTAAATTATTTAATGTTACTATTTCCTTAGCCCCACAAACTGCTGGAAAACAATTCAGTTCATCACCTTAACATGTCATTCTTTAGTAACACATAGGTTTTGGTAGCTGTTGTGGAACAACTTACCTGTATGTTATGCCTATATGGTATGTAATTATGAGCATGAAGAATTAAAGTGTAGGCACCCAAACAAGCCCTTTCGTACTCACACCACACGATATTTACTGTGCCCACAAATTTCAGTTTAAAAAGTCCACTTGAAGAGGCATGTTTCAGTTGAACTCAGGCACAGTACACCACTAGTGTGATCACTCACCATGCCCAAGTGTGGAACTTGAACTTGATATCAATGGTGTGACTTTTGCTGTAAACAAACATAACAGCAAAGGGATCACTCTGGTCTAAATGCTGTGATTTAGGGTGTGCTGAATTTTTTTTCTTAGTTATTTGGAAAAACTATTGTAAAATTCTTTGGTAAATTGTGCAGTATGATTAAAGGAAAATTGGTACACTTAATAATCGATAAATCCAAAGGCAGAGATCTTCAAAACTCAACATTGAATTCCGATTCCAGGCCACACACTATGGCTACAACTGATAATCTCCCTGACTGGCCATGTATAATATCCTTGTCACCGCTCATCAAACTACACAAAAAAAGCCACAAAGTACAGTGATTGTGCTGTCCATATGTGCCTTTTATTCAAAGCGAAAAAAAAAAAGGCTGTTGATATAAGCGTGCTTAAGCTCTGAACAATAAACTCATTGTAAGCACAGGCCAGACAATCTGTGTCTGTGACCAGACAATCCACCAGAGGAAAACACATAACTCCTCTTCAGCGATTAAGACCAATGGACAGTACCTGTAGACCTATTTAAGGTCAGATCTTTCACAGCCTAGTGCTCAGTCTTCTTTTCTCTTTGTAGAGTACTCTGGCTAAGCAGGTTCTGTAATTGGGTAAGAGTTTTCTCCTGGGTCCCCCTTTTCTTCTGAGTGCTTTCTAAGTCCAGACCTTGTATTTAGGATCTTGTATTCCTGGAATTTTCTGGAGCTTCTATTTCTAGTCCCTAGTGAGGGTTTTGGGAGGTTGAACCAGTCCCTGTGGAGTATTTATTTCACCATGAGTATTAGTTTCTCATTAGTTTTTGTTCCTTGCTGGTTGTGTGCCACCATGTAGCACCCTGGGCTCAGTAGCACAGTGGGAATCTTAATTTGTTTCAACTCGAAGATTTTTAAAGTAGTATGTGTGTGTGTGTGTATGTGTGTGAGAGAGAGACAAACTAAGCAGCATATTATATACTGAGTATTCTGGGTGCCTTCACAAATACACACAGCTTTCAGTCGGCAATACTTATCTTAATTTTCTCACATCTTCCTCTCTATTTGTTTCCTTGTCTTTTTGTCATTTCCCATCTTTTCATGTTCATCTCTTTTTTCCCCTTTATTACTTACTTCCTGTACTTTCCCACTCTTTCTTGCTCTCAGTTTTGTTGTTGGAGATAATCTGACGGTGGGCTGTAATGCAGACTGCCACTGTGTAAAGGAGCACTATAACCCAGTGTGTGGTGCTGATGGAGTGATGTATTATTCCCCCTGTCACGCTGGCTGCAGCACAGTCAACCATACACTCAGCCACGGAGGCAGACAGGTACTTCACACTTTCCACATACTGTACACACACTACTCATATCACCTGGATTAACCTCACAATACTTTAATAGTTCTTCACTAACATTTCACTCAGGAATACATCTGTGAATATGTACAGGCATCAAAACACACTTGCACATAACCTGCACTAGTTGGCAGCATCCTAACGGGAGTGAGAAAGATTACATATGGAATATTACTTGATTACTGGAAGTAATTAGTTCCCTTAACAAAACCACCGTTTATAGATATGCTCAAATGTTAACATTAAAAAATAACGATTGTGTTATGTGGGCGGCACGGTGGCGCAGCAGGTAGTGTCGCAGTCACACAGCTCCAGGGGCCTGGAGGTTGTGGGTTCGATTCCCGCTCCGGGTGACTGTCTGTGAGGAGTTGGTGTGTTCTCCCCGTGTCCGCGTGGGTTTCCTCCGGGTGCTCCGGTTTCCTCCTACAGTCCAAAAACACATGTTGCAGGTGGATTGGCGACTCGAAAGTATCCGTAGGTGTGAGTGAATGTGTCTGTGTTGCCCTGTGAAGGACTGGCGTCCCCTCCAGGGTGTATTCCCGCCTTGCGCCCAATGATTCCAGGTAGGCTCTGGACCCCCTGCGACCCTAAATTGGATAAGCGGTTACAAATAATGGATGGATGGATGGATTGTGTTATGTTTGATTGTTTCTAAATCATTGTATTTGCATATGAAGTTTAATAATAAACATCACTTTGTGTATTGTACCAATGCAGAATTGAAACTGAATATCTGTGAAGGCTTACACATCGGTATTTAAGTCTGTGTCTGTGTGTGTTTGTGTAGATGTTTACGGGCTGCAGTTGTGTGTTGGGGAATGTTTCACGGGGTCAGGAGGGTGTGGCTGTATCAGGAAAATGTAGCTCCTCCTGTAATCACATGCCTACCTTCCTAACCTTCCTCTTCATCGTCATCTCCTTCACCTTCCTGTGCAGTATTCCTGCTCTCACAGCCACGCTCAGGCAAGTATAATACTTTAATGCAGAAACATAACTATAATGTAGTGTTTTTTTAGTGGCCTAGGCTGGTGAGTAGAGCTAAATCTGAAGCTCTCTGTTTCTGCCTCAAGGTGTGTTCCTGACAGCCAAAGATCTTTTGGACTGGGCATTCAGTGGATTGTGGTGCGGACATTCGGTATGCTAGAATCTTGTTATACCTTGATTGGTTTCTTGTTTTCAAGACCTGCACAAATTTATATATGTAGAAATAATGCATTAATAAATATAAATCCAAAATTCCACAAGTGTAAGAAATTTCTACAACAGTTTAAAATATGTAATATCCACTCATGTCCTGCAGGTGGCATCCCAGGTCCAATAGCATTCGGGTCTGTTATCGACTTCTCGTGTTTGCTGTGGCAGGAGCAGTGTGGGGAGCATGGCTCTTGTTACCTTTACCAAAACTCTGCAATGAGCCAGTACACACTAATGGCTGGCATCATCTACAAGGTAGCACAATATACATGGATATTTACTAAGACACAGCACACTCACACAGCATGACATCTATCCTGTTATAAAAATAGTAAGATTTTTTTTATAATTATTATTTCTGACTACATCGAGTAACAGTGGTCTTTTGGAATGTCCACATTGCTGTTCAAACATAGAGACCAAATGTATTTACTTAGATTCCAATTTATTGTTTAAATTACACAATTTAAACAATTCACATTTGTTAATCAGTACAGTTAATCAATTATTATAGGTATTAAACACCATAAGTCCACTTACAAAGTAGTTTTATTTTGCACCACAACATTTTATTCTTGTGGTAGGCCAATGAAGGTGTCTTAATAAAACAAAAAAAAAAATTCTGAATAAATAAATAAGTGTTAGTGATTTTATTTAAAACAGTCCATTGTAAAGAGTAGATTTCTTTACAGCGGGTTGATGTGTATCAAGTATTACACTGTGTACATTTCTTTTTTCACTATGCAAAAAAACTAGTGAAACTGCTTGTGTTTGTAAATGAAATGCTGATGAAGATAAAATAGTGATAAATCTAAAAATTGCTGTTTTGAGGGACTATATTGCCTTCCCTCATACCTCTCCACCATGCCTGTATTAAAGGTGACATTTATGATTGCAATCACAAAACACTTTTTATAACATTCAGAAGATGTTTCCTCACCACTTGCTAGCTCTCCAGTCTGTTTGCTTGCTCCAAACCAGTCTAATGTGTTTAAGAAGCCCCAGCATCAGTAATGAGTAAAAAACAAACTGTCTCATTCCGGTATACTAGGCTTCCTCTGTCAATGCTTATAGTATAGAAAAGAAATCTGTCGTTTTTTTTTTAGACAACGGATAGAACTCCAAACATTCAAAAGCATTACACCTTAAAAGAGGTGGAGCTTTGGATCGTCTTATTATGTATTTTTGATCAGGCAATGTGTGCATTTATATTTCATATTTCATAGCTTTTTGATGCTTTAAACTCTTCAGATGTCTGGTTTCTGTCACCATTGTGGTGAAGTGTTCAGTAGATTTGTTTTAAACTACTCAGATTTATAGAAATGGTGGAATTTCTATTTAATAGTATTTTTACAGTTAGATGGGGACCAGTGCTTTAGGACCACTGACCCATATTCTTTACTCACTTTTGCATTGTGCATTATTGAAAAAAAATCATTATTGAGTACTGCTTTATTCTCTCTTATACTCCAATGTTATGTTTCCTGTCCAATTCTCTTCTAATCAATCTCTCTCTCTCTCTCTCTCTCTCTCTCTCTCTCTCTCTCTCTCTCTCTCTCTCTCTCAGGTTTTAGGCACTATATTTTTCTTGTTGGCGAGTGTTTTGTATCAGCCTCCTCCAGAGTCTCCTCAGAGCAGCTGTGAGAGCACAGATCAGGGGGCAGGAGACAGTGGAGACTTTCCTATTAAAGACCTTCCCCCTGAGATTATAGCTAATGTACATGCCAGGTTGTGACAAACCCACCTCTTCCTGAGACCATGGACACACACACCCCTGCTTACTTCATCCCATGTGCATGAGTATGTGCAAGTGTGTGTGTTTGTGACTAATATTTATCCATATATGTTTATCCGTTCATTAATCAAAGCCTCAGATCGTAACAACACTGTTTCATTTTGTCTGTGACTGCACGCTGTGTGAAAGCAACGGAACCATCTCCCACATACATGCAACACCCCAAAACACACACATACCCACATTTACTTGCTATGTGGCTTAAGTTCCTCACCCAATTGCTACCTGAACTACAGCATGTCTGCAGAGACCCAAAGGTCAAATTTCTGAGTGGGATAAATTTTACTGGTGTTCATCATGATACTGTAAATATCTCTTGGATTCAAATGTGAGAGGAATATTTTTTTTTTCCTCAAAGTAGTGATAATGCACATTTGGGAGATGCAAAAGGAACATTTCACAAGAGTTATGTGTTCATACTGACACCTTAACCAGGAATAAAGCTACAATCAATATTGTGTTTCTAAAACAGTGGTCACCAACCTGAATCCTGAGATTGACTACTCACTAGCTGTCCCCAGATGATTAGGGTTGAATCAGATTTTGAAAATGTAAAGCTGGTCGAAAGAAAGAATATAAAGTATACACATATGCGCTTATAGGTTTCTGTATTTAACAAGGACACTGTCATTGATAGAATTGTCACTTTTCTCAAGGACCAAAATGTGCTTGCATGCCTCCTTGTGGAGAATCTTCAACATGATAAATGTGAGTGGGTTAGAAGCCAATTCAATTAGGCGCTTTACATCTAAAACTTTGAGATGTTGGACCTCCAAAAGAGGGCTGTGTAGATCCATCATGTAAAACAGTAAAATGAAAGTTTGAGTTTTAAAGCACTTTTCACAACCAATGTCATCATAAAGCAGCTTTAAAGAGATCTGTGTCTGCATAAGAGCAAGTCAAGGGCAACAATGACAAGGAAAATCTGTCTCAAAGTAAGAGTAAGAAACCTTGAGATGAACCAATCCTGTTGTGAAGAACCAAGGCTGGCATATAGAGCAGGATGCTTCTATTAGAAAACCTGTATAGATCTAACAGACAAAAGCTTCAAGTTCATGACAAAAAAAAAAAAAAAGCCACACATTTGAAATGATTGAACAGTTTGTCCTCAACTTAAAATGCACTAAAACTTAGCTGAATATATGCAAGAAATATGCTTTGGTTTTTCCATCTATTGTTTAAATTGATGATTTAATATTTTAAAGTTGTAATTGGACTAAAATTCCTATACCTACTTATTTCTGCCTTCAGAAGCCCTTGATTAGCAGAATAGTGTGTTAGACTGGGGTTTGTGAAACCTGCAGCAAGCTTTATCTACAGTGTTGGTGACAACTGTTTTATAGAGTTCTTTTTCTCAAAAATCCTAAAACCTTCAGAATATTATTGGATGTGTGCCATACAGTATGAAACTTTTGCATGTACCTCAGGCACACCATGGGTACATAGTGTTTGCTAAAGTTATGGACATGCCAAATTTGCTGTTGCTTGTTTTTTTGCACACACAAAAATCACTAGTAAAACCTAAAAGCTTCCAGATATTTTGCAAAAGAGCCTTTAATGTGGGGTTTTCAAAGGCTTTTAGGATTTTGTTTTGACAACCTGAGGTATTGCAGATGAACTTTCACTTCAAATGCAATGCTATTTTTTAATCAGCACAAATCCATGCTCAGATTGCCATCGTTCCTAAAGGAAATCAGTTACATTGTACTGTAGCTCTGATTGTAGTTACAAAGACAAAAGTTATTAAAGCCTATCAGTTTTCCAGAAATCATATAATCAGAGTTTAAAAGTTTAAAGATTTTTATTTTTAATAGTTACACATTTAACAGAATTTTCTCATACATTATTAAAGAAAAGCCTGTCCTATTTAAAATCACTTAATATCTACATAAGTATTAATACAGCACTAATGATATGTAAATAAGATTGGAAAATGGAAGCAGATAGTGAGTAAATTGCCGCTAAGTCACACAAACATTGTCTTGATGTTCTTGCAGGTTGCAAGGATAAGACTGCAACAATAGGCAGTGCCTTAATAGACTACAAATAAAGTTAGCAAACGTATCACTAGATCTGCTTTCAGTCTCATTAGCCCACTTCCTCTAATTGCACTTTGAAATCAAATTCTTTCTTCACTGATGACCATATATCTCAGCTGTATAGGCCATAATATTAATATTGTCATATAAGCTATTCAGTCAGTCTTTACTATTCTACACACATGGCTCTTTTCATGAGATATCACTGCTTTTTTCCTATCACAAACTTAAAAGTACAAATAAGACATGTATAAATCCTGTATTTTGATGTTATATTTTAAACGGAGTACCAGCCGTGCCAAAATACTGTACCTCAGGATTGTGCAGAATGGCTTTGGTAATGTCAATCTTAAAAAAAATGGTATCACTTTACACATTACTGGTTATCATTTATAAGTCTACATAAGCCTGCCATGACAATTGACATAAACCGACAAAAACTTCAGTGAAGGCTTATTTCAGTGAGCGTCAGCCATCAGAAATGTTCCTAGAAAGTATTATGACAACTGACATTTGTTGAAATAAATCCTAAAATGTTTAAGATTTAACATTTAAATTTAACAATGTTTATGTAGGTTTAGGTCAGGTCATGTAGCCTTATGAACAATATACAGAGGTGAATTGTTAGCCAAATGTAAATTAACAAACAAGAAAAACATATAAAACAGCAAATGCACAATATTTGTGATTGTGTTGGACAAGGTGCATTGCTTTTCTAAATTCATTTTTTTTATGAAAGCAGTTTAACCTGAAGAGAACAATAGTGTGACAAAATATTGAAGATGAACAGTTCATTAAGAAATATGCTGAAGACAGAACAGCTACAGCGCATCACGGCGGTTTAACGCCAGTCTAGAAAGGACTAATTTATCAGTGCTCATTTCCATAGTGTCTTGTCCTCATAGTTGAGTGTTGTAGTGCATTGCTGAACCATGAAAAAAACCAAAATGCACTTCGCAAATGCCACTTTATTTGGTGTATTCCTAAAATTGTATTTATACTTTGTTTTTACCAACCTAGATGGGTAAAAAAGGTTGTTTATTTATTTTTTTTTTTTGTTTTACACCTCTAATGCATTCCTGATAAAATTATGTTTTAAATGTAGATAACTGCTTTTGAAAAAGTGAAAGTGTGCAGTAAATCACATCTTTGCTGGGTTTGTTCCCCAATAAAACAAATGCACTTAGAAACTTTTTGGGGATTTGCACAATGTCAACAAAAATGTGACAACGACTATGAGGGGTTACAGTAGATTTTAGAAGAATTTTTATGTTGTTTAGTTCAAAATGTAAGTATGTTTGGATGATTTTCTCTTTTCTCAAATACCTGTAAAAACAAGGCAATTTCAACATCTCTGTAATTCTACCCATTTTTCCTACTTCAAAAGCACTTGTGAGTGTGAAGACCAGTGTATCTCTTTGTAACTGATGTTAGTTTATTTGAATCGTGATGTCATGCCATCATATTCTTTGCCACCTTACATGGGGAAGGGGTGGGTGGTGTTGGGTGAGGTAGGGTTTTACATTTCTGGTTTGGTACTTTTGTTTGGTATCTCTTTTATGATGCAAACATTTCGATAAGTGTTTTTTAACAAGCAACAGCTGAATCCAAAAACCTGAGTCTGAGTCCTGATTCTTAACATGGTGTGTGTGTGTGTGTGTGTGAAAATTATTAGGATTTTTATTTGAAGACGTTATATTTAGGATTAGACTTTAGGAGTTAAGGATAAAGCGGGGGAGTAGTGAATATTGTTATGGTCAAATTTAAGTCTAGTCAAGGTAAGTCCCCAAACAAAATGATCATAATTACACCAAAGACTATAATAATTTTTTTAATAATTAGGGAACCACATCAGATTTTAGTCAGTGGTAAATATTAGGCTGAAAACACTGGAATTTTCCTTTAATAATAGAGATAACTTAAAATATGTAATGACATAGTTGCTGTTTGTGAAATTCTGCTACTTTAATGTGCTTGCCTGTTTGATTAACTGAGAACACTCAGCTTGTGTAATTCCCACAGAAAAGCATGAAATGAAATAGGATGAACAGTAGCAGTGGCAAATAACCCTGGAGTAAACATCCTCAATGCTAAGTGTCTGCCTGTTGGCTTATGGTGCATTTTCACATCACAACTTTTCAGTAAGTCAAATCTTTACAGAAAATGTCCAACATATAGTCTAACCTAATCCCATAGTTTCTGGTAAAACATCACAAATGTTTACAGGAGCAAAACTAGTCATACTTATAAGATGAAGCCCAACATTCAACAACTGTAAAGTGATTCAAGGTAAGAATCAGTGATCAGAAAATGAAGGGCATCATTTCAGGGTCTGAAGTTGAGGAGCGAGACTGTTTCCATGGATACAGCAGGCGCTGAGCTCTGAGGATGTGATTTGTTGAAATGTATTCACACACAAACAAAGAGAAACAAGCTGGAGAGTTGAGAGTTATCACATAAAACCAGAATCTTTAAAAAATTGGTTTAATAGTGAAGCTGTTTGGACACATTCTTATATACTGAGACACATCTTTTAAAATGACATTTTTTGCTTCATCCATCCTATCCCATCCAATCTGACATGACACTGGGTATAGTCTCTACAGTCTATATTAAACATATATGTGTCAATAAAAACTGATTTAACAAGTTATCTTGGTAATAAGCATATTTTAGTGTAAACAATATAACAATTAAATAAATACAGTACCAGTTATATATATATATATATATATATATATATATATATATATATATATATATATATATATATATATATGTGTGTGTGTGTGTGTGTAGATGAAGACTTTCACACAAAAAGCCAAAGAGGAAATGGTGCAAACATAATTATAGATAATTTAAGTTATAGAAAATGGGGCTAGCCATCCAAGACTGAAAATCTTTGAGAGTCAGGAGAAAATTGAGCCCTACTAAACTGAAATAATGTAGAACTCTTAAACCATTACTGTAAAAAGTATATAAATAAATAAATTAATTAAATAAAAGTGTAAAACAACAAAACAGTCAGCCACAGAGCCCAGACCTGAACATGTTTGGGAATCCATGGATTGAGTTCTGCTGAAACTTCCCTGAAAATGAAAGTTGTAATATAGAGAATGTTTTGTTCTCAAACTTCTGACAAAACGCATTATTAAATAAATCATTCATTTTAAATACAATAGTCTTTACCTATACTTATCTCAGCTGTCAATTTTCTCACCTTTTTACGCCACCAGAGGTCACTCCTACGCTTTAGTGTGGCACACACCTGTGTTCCATGTTAGTTTGGTGGAGTAAAAGGAATAATTTAGCGCTTAGTCAGTTATATTAGTTATATATAGATTGTTGAATTTGGGATTCTAGTTCTTTTTTTTCTACCTGCATTCATTCCTATTGTCAATAGCATGTAGCTAACTGAGCAGAATTGTACGTTTCCATAGCAAACACAAAAGGGCAAGAGCTTATGAAGCTACTTATTCATCAGCAGTTGTGTTCTGGAACCCTGTAATTAATGCACTATTAATGGACATAATGGCCCTATAGCACCAGAGCAAAGTAGTGCAGGGCCAGAAACACTTTCCTCAACTCCAATAGATTTATGTGCTGTGAGTCATTGCAGGGAGCCCAAAGCCCCGAACACCACAGTGCTGCCATGCTCCAACAAACAAACAAATGACCAGGTATGAAGGGGATCTCACTAAACTGGCACATGGCACATGAGTCAATCCTGGCATCAGATCATGAAACATCTCAACTCCATATAGGCAAAGGGACCACAGACCTAGATAGACCTTCAACCTTCTTATATAGCCCCGACTATGCATAGCCAGCATAGCCGAGAGCCATCAGTGGCTGGTGGCCAAGGGCATGACTGCATAATGTGCGCATAGTTCAGTCAGAGTCTTGTAAAGTTGTTCTACAGCAAGGCAGGATGGGCATATATGACCGTCATCTACTTCGAGAAGCATGTGTCACAAGCAGGATGTTCCATTTTGATTCCAGGAAACAGCAGCAAAAGGACAGGTCATGAGTGTAGAACACCTCTGCTTTCAGCAGTAAAGCACTGGTTACGGTTCAGTGAGTACAGCTGTTATCTCCGTGTGTGGTTTGAGCATGAGCAGGGAGTGCAAATCTAGTAGAGGAGCACAGCACAGGGAGGCCTAGTGAATATGCTTAAACAGGCATAAAAAACTTCATTTTATATACATACATTCCTCTGTTATCTTCCTCAGGTTCTCCCACTCCATTCAATCTCTCACTTCTCTGCAGAGATAGTTTCGTTTTATATTCTATGCTTGCACCATTTTATTTTTCTGGATTCATCTGTTTTGTCTATATGTGTTTTGTATGTATACAATTAACTTGTTTCTTCAGAGGGGTTAGGCTAAACCCTGCTAAGTAATGTGGACTTCTGATGCACTCAGAAAAATTTTTCTGGTCACCCAAGAACCTCAAAATCATTTAATGTAGGTGGCACCATATACGCAAAAAAATAAAAAACTAAACTTTCATCTTATTTTCTCACTGCTCTGATGATAACATTTGTCAGTTACAGCAGTGACGAATAAAAAATACAGGTGAAAACTTACTTACTAACACTAAATGCAACCAACTGAACTTAAGCACTATTGTGTTCCCATTAAATTTCTGGCTCCGGTGATGGTCCAGTCTATTTTTATACAGTGATTTGTTCTTGGAAAATTGTACCAATCAGAGATTGCTTTGTGACTTATTATACTCCCACATTCACTCTGCCCACTTGAGTTTATAATATTCTTGCATTTTATTTTTAAACTGATTTCATTCTGCCTCCCATTCCCCATCCCCCAAAAGCCCTTGACACAAATTTCTTTCAAATTCATCTGTTACATTGATCTGCTTTTGTGAAATTTACAGTTCAATGCTTGTGTTTTAGATTAATGAATAATGTGGGAGGGTTGAGGTCACTTAAAATAAAATTAATTACACAGATAGCTAAAACACAGGGCCCATGGGTCAGACGGTCACATTTTGACAGTAAGGAGAAATGCTTTAATCATTCTGTGCTGAATAGTAAGAGTGTGTTTGATTCAAAACGAATTGAATGGATCCTTTCGTCTGGTGCATAATAAAAGAGTTAATTGAAGCAAAGATTTTATACAGTGGCAAAAAAAAGCAAAAATGAAACAGCACTGTGCATTGTTTCCAAGTTGTAGAAAATTGAATAAATTCTTAGAAATACTATTTAAATATTCTAGCATGGGCAAAAGCCAAATACCACCACACATTCTGCAGTGATTAGACATGAGATAATCAGCACACTTAAGAAAAGCATAAAGTATTACTTAAAGTATTCACTTATGAACATATAAGTGAATAAACTGGAACTGGAATTCACAAAAAAAAAAAAAAAACGTATTGAGAACTCTTGAAGTGATTTCAAAGGTATTTACATTTTTCATTGTCTATGGCTTTAAAGCTAAGCTTTCATTAATCCTATATTTGCTTCCATTGCACATTGATTCCACACTTTACTATTGGGCAGATTTAGTTTGTAACACGGCATCTCTATGGGCTTTTGTATTGTTATGTGCAAAACACCTAATAGCAATAGGTGTGGATGAAGTACATAAACACTAAACAGGAGAGGTGTTCAAAAACATTTGTACTTGTAGAGTATGTAATGTTTTCTTTAAAGTTGGATCTGCTGGAGAAACAATAGCTTTCATCTCGGAGCATGCGTTGTTCAGAAATAAACTGAAACTGGTTTGGTAAAGACACTAACATTTGTCCTGTCTTTTTTAAAACTGCGCAGTGATGTCTGCAACACCAAGTTACAAGAGTTTCATAGAAATTATTTGGTGTAGTGTGAAATGGCCACCATTTTTACTCCATTACACTCAAGTGGAGCAGGAGTGACTCAAGTGTGTCGGCCATTTTAAATACTTGATTGAATCTTAATGGACTCTATTTCCTAACTCAAACTCAAAGTGTTAAACTTTGAATGTTAGAACTCAAGTATGAACACCAGTAGCAGAATTGAGTGTTATATTAGTACATTCTCTGCAAATTTTGAGTACATTGTTATTAACAAATACATTATTGTTAACCAGTTTGTATTGTTTAGTATGAGTTTCTTCAACTGTTAATATTGTGATGCATATTCAGTGAGACTTTGTGGAGTCACGGAACGTGAATGTTCATAAAATAGCTCTATTTTGTAAAGTTGCTTGAAAAGAACTGAATAACAAATGCAGACATTGTTTTGTAAAAATTCAATTCCAAGGTGAAATGTGTAACTCGTCAGAATGTGTATTTCTTGTTTTAAATATAAAAAGTGAATATCAAAATATAAAAAAATAAGTATTTTGATGCAGTTCATAAATAAACTGGTGCCGGTTTGGTAGAGACACTAATATTTTGCTAATCTATTCATTGATCCACAAAGTGGTCCACAGTTCTGCCCAGCCTGTGTATCATTTACTGTCAGCCCATAATGTAATATGCCTGGTGTCAGCAACACATGAAGTTAACCTTTTCCTTCAGTTTGTGGATGAAGGAATCATGTTTACTGTGTACAATAATTAATCCTATCTTGAGGGTTATTGCAGAAGAGAGCGTGCACAATATTTAATTCCATTCATTACATTTAGATCTGCACTGTGCTGGCCTCATGGGCACTATCCTGTGACAAATATTAGTTTAGCATTCCACCAATATCAAGGATCATTAGCATTTACAATGATACGATGCAGTGATCTGACTGGGTAAATTAATTAGCCCTGAAATAAACCTGTGCTTTTGCTGTGAGATCTATAAAAACACAGAGCTGAGATGTGTTTGGGTTTGGTTATAATAAACATAAATGCCCCATCAGATATTTCCTAGACCTTCTTTAGATATATCTTGGCTTTGTGCAATAGCCATCATCCCGGTGGCTAGAGGGGGTGGACCGCGGAGGCCTGTGAAAGCCTCACAGCTGGCCATTCCCTGTCTCTCTTATAGGGAAACGAGCTGGAGAAGTAGTAAATGTGGCCACAATGGAAAGGAGAGCAAGCATGAATCTCGCTTTGTTTATGATGTGTTTCACATTTCCTTCATTCATTAATAAGGTCCCACTTACAGTTGTGGCATGTACTTCACCACATAACATTACCATGCCAAACACCCAAACTATGCCACTCTAGAAGGAACGGTATGAGCAGGGAAAAGTAAAGGGTTTATATATATATATATATATACAAACATACATCATTGGTGAAATATCAATGCTCAACATGCTAATTTTAGCTCAACTATACTACAAAGAATGCATGCAGTCCTAACAGCAGGAACTTTCCCAATATACTGTACTGTCATTACATTTTTCAGCCAGTGTAAAACAGTACACACACACACACACACACATACATATATGTATATGTGCAGTGCTCACGTACTACACCACTTTGCCTGGATGGCAATGAGTACCTGAGAGTGAAATGAGTACAATCATAAGCCTTCAATAAGCACAAGTGCTAATTTGAATACTCTTGAAAGAGAGGGGTCTTGCTGAACATAGCAAGCAACTCTGCCATTCAGACACCCAGGGGAATTTTGTTCCACCACAGAACCGTAAAAGGTTTGGATGCTTGTCTTCCATACACATTGAAGGATGGTCGGTCATGCTGAGCTGTATTTGAAGCTTGAAGAGCTTTCGGTACTGATCAGCTTTTGACCTTTTCCATGTTCTCCAAACAAGTACAGACCATTTCATTTCTTTCTGTGCTTATCTCATTTATTTAATAAGCCTGATCATTTAGCCTTAATTGAATAGGTTTTATCATTCTAAAAATGTTCATATGCTAATGCAGTGGAGAACTTAACTCAATTGATTCAGCAAGAGAAGGTGTTTTAGTTTTGTATTGTGCTATATTTGTTAGCTTGGGAAAGGTCCCAGCATGTGTGTGTGTGTGCATATGTGCACACTTCTTTGATTATTTGTTTCCCTTGGCCAAGTAATTTCATGGAAAGCAACTGAGTGAGAGTGTGGTGTTTTGAGAGATGCTTTCAACCAACAAAGGTGCAGTTAGATGACAGAGGGAGTCAGATTGGTAGTTAGAGTTTATTTTTCTTGGCTGTGATTTTTTTGTGCATGCAGAAAAAGAAATAGATTAAAGGATATGGGATAAAATTCAGAAGCATTAGAGTCAAAAATTTGCCCTCAGCCCATTTAAGGTCATTATCAGTATACACTCTGAAGAAAAAAAGCACTAAACCATCACTAGTGTGGTACTCTCAAGAGTGGTCTTCAGTATGTTCATTTGGGGAACATAGTTGCAATATATTATTGTGGTTCTCAGGCTTTTCCACTATACTGGCCCATATATTTATCATTAGAATACATTAAAGCCCACAGAAAAACAAAATATGTAACATGCTTCATGCGTCATTGAACATGAATGAACAAATTAAGCTATCATGAGCAAGATTTATACCACAGATCAAGCATAGTGGCAAACAGAGCAATGGATTTATAAGAACCAGTCACACAGAAATGAGGAAAAAATCCAGGAAGTGTATTTTGATTTTAAAGTGGAAGAAATAGACAACAGCCCTGTGAAGGACTGGCGCCCCCTCCAGGGCGTATTCCCGCCTTGCACCCAATGATTCCAGGTAGGCTCTGGACCCCCGCGACCCTAAATTGGATAAGCGGTTACAGATAATGGATAATGGAATGGAAATAGACAACACTGCTGTGTTTTGTTGTGCAAAGCTTGTATTAATATTGTATTGTATTGTATTAATATTAATATTGTTTATTTGAAACCATTTTATACATTTTTTATTGTTCAGTCAATCAAAACTGAATTTGATGACTAAGAGCCAGACCACATGCTTCCCTTGGTACTGAAGTGAGGACCACAAAGTACACAAAGTGCTTCCTGGCCCACATGGCATTCATATTTGTCCAAATGTTTGTAGACAAATTAAGCATGATGCTAAATGGGACGCAGCTGAACCTAGGGGTAACATGGCCATGTTTGCCAGATGGGTCCAAATTCCCCCAGCACTGGCCAGTGGATTAGTGAAACTCTTTTCCCTGAAGTGACAGAGCATCATCCAAAACATCTGAAATGAGTTGGAGTGTTGTTTATCATTCAGAAATAACCATCCAAAATTGCTAATGGGGCGGCACAGCGGTGCTGCAGGTAGTGTCTCTGTCACAGAGCTCACGGGTCCTGGGGTTGTGGGTTCAAGACCTGCTCCAGGTGACTGTCTGTGAGAAGTTTCCACCCATGGTCCATAAACACATGTTGATAGGTGGATTGGTGACTCAAAAGTGTTCAAATGTATGAGTGAATATGTGTCACCCTGCGATGGACACTCCAGGATGTGTTCCTGCCTTGCAACCCAGTGATTTTGGACAGGCTTTGGACCCACAGTGCCTTGAACTGGATAAGCGGTTACAGACAACGAATGAATGAATTAATGAAAATGGCTAATGATACTGCCCCATAGAAATTTTCCAAAATGCTGTCTAAGGATTTGCAGCAACCACTGTGGCAAAGTAGAAAAAAATACTATGTAATACGCTTGATTTCAGAAGAAAATCAATTTCATGTCTTAATAAAATAAATCACCTAAACAGATCTAACCAATATATAGACTCTCAGAAAAACTGTCACTGTGGTGGTACCTTTTGCTGTTACTGTGGTGATACCCCTAAGGGGGGGTACTTTTAATTAAGGAACATAATTGCATCTTATTCTGTAGATTTTATATGTTCCATTTCATCTCCAGGGCTTATTTTACACATTTCTATAATGAAAGAGAACGAATACTCTCCTCTCCTGGAGAAGAGAATATAAGGTACTTTAGGGAACAAAACTGGACTTGAAATCATTGTTGTACATTTAAAGATACATTTAAACTGTTTACATTTAGTGACAAATGTACATCTACTTTTTTCTGGGAGTGTACATTATGAGGTCATAATTCTGTGGAGAGTATATATATATAAATATAGTATATGAAAATAGCAATGAGATACCCACAGTCAGACACAGACATTAAGCAGTAAATGTACAGAAATACAGAGATATGTATCATTATCTATATTGCCAGCTGAGCGTGATATAGACTCTTTTTTTCCACTGAACAGAGAGGAAAGATCATCAACAGCAGCAACAGTTAATGAGGCAGAAAAGGAACAGAATATGTGTCATCAGTCAGGATGTTCTCAGTCTGCTTTCTGACCCTAAGTGAGGTCTTACTGTGGGGTCTCCATCTCAACAGGCAAGGGTCCAATCTGCGTGAGAAAAGCAAAGGAATGTGGATAATCACATTTCTACTGAATGTTCTCTTACATAATGAGATTTCAATTCATGTGTTTAAAATCCACCTTGTGTACTCTCTCTCTCTCTAATCACACATTTTAAACAATTAAAATGCTTGCCTCACACTGTGGATATTAAGCAAAACCTGGGAGCAGCTGCAATGATTTATATTAGTAATTTAAAGCTGTAGATGATATTTACAGGTACAACCAAAATAGCCCCTCCCCCTACTTTCCCCCTCCTTCTAAAGCCACTCCCTCAAAACCACAGGAATGCTTTTCCACTTCATGGTACCTAGTCGCCTCTACACTGCTTTGTTCATTTTTGATTTACCATTTGGCAAATTCAGTACCTGGAACCAGGCATTTTTTTTCTGCTCTTGGTATCAAGCTAGTCGAGTAGGGATTAAACATTTACTAAATATTAAATTAGATTACAATGATTTACATTCTGCTTTAAAATTTGCCTTCATTTCAAGACAGGTCACCTTGGTCCATTGGTCAGTCACAAAAATGTAATTCTAAGTTTTAAGTAAGTTTTTTTTCCTTTTGTCTGTAAATGTACAAGTCACCTATTTCAGGTGTGTTTTGTATTTTTAGTGTCCCAAGCTTCCTGGAAATGTGGTTTGTGTCTCTGTGTTTGGGGGAAAAAATACAGATTATAGTCCATCTGTTGCTCTGCATACGTTATATCCCCCTTTCTCCTTGTTCTTCAAAGCTCAGGACCCTCATAGAGCAGGTACAATTTGGGTGGTGGATCAATGTTAGAGCTGCAGTGACACTGGTAGTTTATTAGTGTTTGTTGTGCTGGTAAGAATGGATCAGACACAGCAGTGCTCCTGGAGTTTTTAAACACTGTGTCCACTCATTGTCCACTGTATTGGACGTATATATAAAATTTTGGTCCTTTGCACACGTGCATGTTTTGAATGATATTGAATACATCTGTACATAGTTAAAGGGGCTTAAACATGGCTGTTGTTAAAATATTTTTCACGTAAATATGTAGTGTACCACAACACACACACATTCTTATCACATACGGCAGTGGAACATAAACCATATGTTTTTTTAGCCCAGTATCTGGTAGTTGTGAAGCCTGTAAAGGTCAGGTCTGAAAGAGCACAGACTCTACAACACACTGTGATGAAGGTTAAAGATCATTACAAGTGCTGCTAATTCCCCATTCTCTCTCTCTCTCTCTCTCACACACACACACACACACACACACACACTCACACAAACACACACACAGTCATATAAATACAAAGGGTGTTCTTGATAATCAGATTTAAGCCAGGTGTCCAGACTGTTCAATTTTTAAGTCCACAACGTCCTTTGTTTAAAACCAGCCACTGATTATATCCTCAGATCTCACCTAGAACCCAATACACAGATAATAAACTAGTGCATTGTTATAGTTTAAATTGTTAGCCACTATGGCAATTTGTCCAGTTTTGATGTTCTTTATCAAAGAATTAAATCACATTAATCTTACAGAATCTGCAATTTTGTCACCGTCCAATTAAAAACATGTAACTCTCAAAAAAGCAATTACATTACAGACAATGTATCTTTTTTAATTTTTAATGTTAATGAATGCAAAATGATTTTGGAACATTTGGTTTATTGGTTCTTTCATCAAGAACTTTTCACACAATGAGAAGGAGCTGCTGTTTTCAAATGTAGTAAACAAAAAAATCGACAAAAACAGAGATACTGTTTTAATTGGACAGCAACGATATGTATGAGAACATAATGTGTGCCAGTAGGTCAGGTTGTGTTCTACAAAGAACTAAATGAACAAAACAGAAAATCTGATTTAGAACATCTGCAAGGAGCACACTGTAGTTATCTGCACTAAACCTTGTATTTCCAAAAGGCTAACCTTTCAGGGGAATGAATTACCTTCCTAAATTACCTTTACCATGAGGTAAAAACACTAGATTTGTTTTCAATTTGCACCCAATTCATTATATCATCATTTGGGCCATATTTCATAATATATAATGGGAATGGGGCGGTCAAATTGTCAGTCAAAAACGGAAGAGGTTAATCTGGGAGAAGTACGTCATTTGTTTCCACAGAGCTATAGTTCTCTGTACATGCCTCAGCTATTGCGTATTTTCTGAAATTGTAAGAAAAAAAAATCAATATTCCTTCTGTAAGAAAGACAGCAATAATGTGTGTACAAGAGCAAAAGGGTGACAAAAGTCTCAGACTTCCAGCTTACATTGCACCACATTTCCCTAACTTACTGACTTGACTCATCTTCGATTTCAAATGATATGACTTGTGATACAGCTACTTGCAGTCCTTTCACTCATGACTTGACTCAGATTATGATGTAGCCACTGTTGAGCATTTCTGGATCAAGATGTTTGAACCCAAGTAAGGGAATAGGGACTCATTTAGAAATATTGGCAGCGAGTTCAGTAAGTGGAATTACAGCAATTTCTGTAAATGGCTGCTTTTTAAAGTGCTAGAATAGAAGAAATGAAAATCATAATTCCCCTGTGTGCACTCGAAATATATTGTGGTATTTAGCAGTCTGTGAGGTTGTGAACTTGAGACCATTACTGGTGTCTGACAGAATGAATGTGGGAACAGGAAGCCGGCAGCAGAAAGCAACAACACATCAAGAGCTGATTTTCGTCCCCTAGCTTGCCTTGATAAGATCAGATCTCAGCATGCTACAGGGAGAGAAAGAGAGAGAGAGGGGTGGCAGGGGGGGTGGACAAAGGTCTGATCCCCTCAGTGTGACTAAAATCACTTCCTTCTCAGTGAGTGGTGGGAACTCTTTTTCATTTGACTGCTGCTAAACATCATCACCACAGGAGGTAAAGAAACCGAACAAATGACAGAATGGCTTGGACAGGTATCTGATTAGCCGTAAAGTTAGGTGTGTGCATATATCTGTGTCTCTCCGTGGGTATTCTGTGGGGATTCAGGGTAGGCTCTGGACACCCTGCAACACAAAACAAGAAGCAGTTACAGAAAACAAATTATTGCGGTATTAATATACTATATTTTTTTCTGCATTTACATGTGAATTTATTCTGAATTTTATTTTAAAATGATTATTTATACAGTACATGTACTTTTATTTTTAAAAATGCTACAAAGGTTTTTTTGAGTGACGCCATAAAAGAACCACTTCTTTTGTTCTTCCACAGAACAATAATTATTTAAGAACTTTTTGAAGATTAAAAAATCCATCCCATATGCTTGAGGTGTGCCATTTAGTGAATTCATGTAACACTGTCTGGACCATGAACTGGGAATTTCTTCTGTGATTGCAGGGATAGGAACAGATAGTACATCACTATTGTTGTTAACAGTAATTTTGCTAAGAAATTTCTCACAGGTCAGCAGGGGTGACTGTGTCATGAGCCTAGGACTTTCTCCTTGTGGATGAAGGGTACAGTTGGACAAAGAGCTGGTAAAATCACCACCAGACTTTCAACTAAGCTATGAGAACAGTGGACAGTTGTTACAAGGACATAGACAAAACATGCTTATCATTTTTCAGGGCTTTTTTTCTGTCTCCTCTCCAGGAATATTTCTGCACACTTTCCCTGCCTCACTGAAACTGCTTCCCCGTTCCAGAACACACTAGTGTTTATTCAGTGGATATACATTCTGTCTTCCAATCTGTGTGTGCTTTTCTCCCACCAGAGAGCTTTCAGATCAGCATGAAGACCAGCTACTTCAAATGACAAAATAACAGAGAGGGTGAGGAGAAAAAGTGAATGAGATCTGACAGGGCTGTGATAGTGCTCAAAGTGAGATGATTGTTCACGGTGCCCCAGGATTTATTGAAGTCAATTAACAGGGCAAATTTTATTGATGAAGGTCAAGAGGCTGCTGACAGACAGAAGAATGTGGGAAGAAATATAACAAGTGAGTGTCTGATGGGGTGTGTGTGTGTGGGTGAGGAAGAGTAAAAGAGCAGAGGTAATGAATGTGCAGCCTAGAAATTCAATTCTCAGTCAGAGTCAGCCTTTGGGTATAAAACCCTTTGGAGATGTGAGGGGAATTTCTCACAGACTGATAGACAGCGATTCCCACACCCCCTCCAACAACCTGAACATTAATGTGCTACAAGAATGCTACAAGCATGAGGCGTAAACTTTGTTTTGAGCAGTACAAAACAAGGTAGTAAATGGTGCCAGAAATAGTTCTAGAATCAATTTTAGTTTTTATTGAAGAAAAAGAATGAAATGTATGGATAGGTAGCTTGTCCCCTGTTGCTACAGTAACAGCTGTGGTTTTTCTGGTAAGCCTTTGCACCAGATTTTGGAACTTTTCTTTGAAGGTTTGAATGGATATACAGGTATGTAAACTTAATGAGGTCACTCTGATGAGAACTGATGTTGGGGGTTTAGTAGTGGATCACAAGCATGGAGCTAAATAACCTTAAAGGAATTGGAATGTCCTTCAACATACCAGATAACGGCAGATTACCAATTACATTCTTTCTTCCTTCAAGGGAGCAAATACCCTCAGAACCATTTTAAGAAGTGATTTTGTATTTGTGCCTCTGGATGTCTTTTGGCATTGAGTACGGTGACCTTAGGCCAAAGCTAAGTAGTACCATTTTATAACTTTGGAATAACTTGTATATGCATTTGTGATCTGTGATGAAAAAAATGCAAACTAACAATGTAATGAGCAAACGTAAACTAATTCAGTGGTTAATCTGAAATATTTATGATTTACTGTAATCAATATGTGGTGATTATGATGATACAGAACTTGCTGTGCTTGAAGCATGACCTTTAAGAAGAGAAAATTGCTTTGCAGTAAATTTCTTTAGTTAGATTTAGGGAAGTCAAACCGAAATGAAAATGTGCATCCTGTTTGGGACAGGGCGACTTGACCTGACTCTCTGCAAAACATAATGCTGATTGGAGAAGTAGATGGTAAAAAAAAGATATATGGCCTAATAGTCCATAAAGTCTGGGACTTGGGGAAATCCGAGATGCAATGTAATGGCAACAGGAAATGTGTATGTGACAGATGCCCTATAAATACTGCTGTGAATGTCTAAATAAACTAGAGATAGCAGTGAATACTTGACTCTGTGTCTTTATTCCTCTGATTTCTCCTCAGGCCTGAGAATCATTTTGAAACTCTTCCTTCCTGGTAGCACTTAGATAATTGCCATAACATGATCAAGAACTAATTGGACTAAAATGAACAATAAAAACATCTGCAGAAGATATTATAGGAAATGTCTGTAGTAGATCTTTCCAAGAAAGCCATATGTTATTGAAAGATTCAGGGAAACCACAATTGCCATAATATACCATTTACTCACGATACAGCATTGTGGCAATTAGATTAGATTTGTTTGTACTTTTGAGTGTTTTAATACTTTTAAAGCTCCATGCGCTCCATTGATAACCTCTGTTCCATCTAATGTGTGATGTGGTAGGGTACCTTAGAGTGTAGCACACACACACACTGAGACTTGCTGTGTAACGGGCCACCAGATTCCCTTTTGATTTCACGCTCTGTTAGATAATTCAGCGTCCACCCCTTAAGCAGTTTCAGAAAAACAAACTCCAAAACAAGCCCCAGCACCGAAACCAAAACCACACATGAATAATTCACATTTAATTTGTTCTCATTTTATAACAATCATTGTCACACAACAGCTTAACAAATAAGCCAGGAGAAATGCCCAGACCAAGCAGAAGGCAACAGTTTCAAAAAGAGCACACTTACCCCCAACCCCCTTATCAGGAGAAAAAACAAATCTCCAAAAATAAAAAAAGTTACCATAAAAACATCTGGCAAAGTAATTTTATAATGACAAAACAAATTTTATATGTTTCATATTTTAATAGATGAATATTACGCCCTTGTGAATCAAGTATATTATTTTAACTCAGTCAATTTGAGGAGAAACTCAAAACAATTCCAAAAATTAAAAGTAATTTGTTGTTCTTCCTTGGACTCTGAACCTCCATCACGGATGGATCAAACATGTCACTAAACCTATTTTCTACAGTTGGAATAAGAATAGTCCTAAATTTCAATGTATACTTTATGAGGTCATGATTGCTATCTTCCCTGGTCCTTTACCTGGCATTCTCACTGTGGATAAGGGGTTCAACTAGACTACGAGCAAGATACATTTTCACTACAGTTGCAAGGTTGATTTGGGAAAAAATAGAGACAATGCACTTTATTTTTCTTTTTGCAAAAATGTGTTAAATTTAATTTTCATTGATTACTCTATTTGAGCCATGTTTTCTTTCAGTTTAATTTTGCCAGCCCAGCCCCTGTGTTTCTGAGCAGGAAGAATGTAACCCAGTAGTGATATGGTTACAACATTTGGGATATTTAACTTGAACCATCTAATAGTATTTCCTATAGACCTTAGTGGGTGGGTGGCTGCATATGCGCTAAAAAGCATCACTCCTCAACTGCCAAATCACTGCTCTCAGGAAGATGCCATGATTGTTTTCTTTCTCTCATTTCAAAGTCTCACATTCTGTTTTTCTTCATTTCGCTGTCCTCCTGTAAACACTCTGGCAATCAGTTTGATCTTGCTGTTCCAACATTGTGGATTTTCATTTTCTGAGGTTGGACTTGCAGGTCAGCTTGATTTTGTCTTTGTTTGGCTTATTCACTGGAACAGCAGTGCCAGTAATGTGATAGCTTACCCAGGGATGGGTTAAAACCAAAGAACCCTGAGTGAGCTACTAATGGAGTTGCTTGTTAATGGACTCAAGTGCAGAATAACCAGAAAACAAAATTCAGCTAAAAACAAAAAGGGAATTCCCAAATTAAAGAAGGAAAAGACAACTAAAACTAAGATGCCAAACCAAAAGATTTGAGAAAAGAAAACAATAAGCTTAGAAATCTGAGAAGATATACACATTTTTTAAAAATAAGAGATAAACAAAGAACAAAAGACTCAAGAAGATTTCACAGGAAAGAGACCCAGAAGAACGCTCTAGGAACTTTACCAAAATTACCGGCCATGCTTTTGTAGCACTCTTGAAAAGAGAAACCCAACAACGAGCTCTGAGGTGCATGTTGGCTTTCCTTAAGTAGGAGAGAAACAGGTGCTGCTGATTTCTCTTAATTAAGGTGTGTTGGCTCCATGTCTCCCTCTGCTGTCTGGGGTTGGTCTAGTGGGCAACTGGGCCCCTGTCTGAACCCTTACAGTGCCTGAATGTAATAAACTGCTATGTAACTCATATCTATATATAACAGCCACAAACTGAGAGGCATGCATGCAAACACACACACACACTCTGTATAGACATTTGTAACAGCCCCTGTGTTATCATTGTGTGTTATCAGCTGGCTGCTGTATTCTGTTATTGATCTTCTCCATCACTTAGAATCCTGGATCATTGGCCTCCAATCCATAATGTATTCCTCTAAAGGCAAAAGGCTAAAATATATATATATATATATATATTAAATTCTTGACCAATGGCTTTGGTTTGAGATATATACACACGCACTCGTGCACACACACACACACGCTCAGCTCAAGCCTCCAAGCCTTCGCCAAGTCTCATATCTCTCTCATATAAGAAGTTATGAGGTTTAATGTAAAATCAGTCACAAACCCCTCCAGTAAAACCAAAACAAAAGGTCCAAACATGGTAACAATTTCTGAGACAACAGAGTGGAATTTGGGAGAAACACAATGAGAACAATCCTCCTATGGTGCTTAAAACATGTCCTGCCTATTCTCATTTAATTTATAAAGCCATGCATTATGCATTATGACTGTTGTAGTTTTTATTATTTTAAAATATATTTAAAAATAATTTTAAAAAATGTAATCATTACAACTTTTGCAGAGGACTAGATATCTGCTGCTTGATACTTCAGCATCCACATCTTATTATGCTTGGCCATGTCCTAATTAGCATAGTTTAAAACTTAGACCCATCCTGTGTGCAGTGGTTTGCTATCTGCTGAGTTCATTTACATGCACTACGATTCATTCTGTATCCACTAAGGAAGAAAAAGAGAAGCTGATGGAATTACTGCTGTTGCCACATTCAGGTACTTATTAGATTATCTTTCTCTCTCTCTTATACTTTTCCACGAAATCTAATGTAAAAACACTGTGCTTGGTTTTATGCTGCTTCACATTGAGGTTTTTCTTTTTTGGTCTTTGTTCATGATATTATATGACATGTGACTGGGATCGTTCTAACCACAGTGGCAGTGTTGACAACCCTCTGGAGGATTCTTTCTTATTGTGGAAGTTTAACCAATGCTAGAAGTTTCCCCACTGCAGTATAGCAGACCTGACTGACCTGACTGTGTGTGTTTGCTCTGGATTTCTAAATTGTAAAATATCGGTAATGGTGCTTATATTATTATTGTTATTATCATGGGGTGGCGCAGCAGGTAGTGTCGCAGTCACACAGCTCCAGGGACCTGGAGGTTGTGGGTTCGATTCCCGGTCCAGGTGACTGTCTGTGAAGAGTTGGTGTGTTGTCCACGTGGGTTTCCTCCGGGTGCTCCGGTTTACTCCCACAGTCCAAAAAACACGTTGATAGGTGGATTGGCGACTCCAAAGTGTCTGTAGGTGTGAGTGAATGTGTGACTCTTTGTGTTGCCCTGTGAAGGACTGGCGCCCCCGCCTTGTGCCCAATGATTCCAGGTAGGCTCTGGACCCACCAAGACCCTGAATTGGATAAGCGGTTACAGATAATGAATGAATGAAGGTTATTATTATTATTACTACTACTACTACTACTACAAAACTGCATAAATATCTATAATCTTCTATATACAAGCACAAAAACAGACTTAAATGACATTTTCCGTACTTGTTTTAAATCAATGGGAATGAACAAATATGAAGGTAACAATTATGAACACAATGAATATTTAATCAGTCACAAAAACTTGCAGAGGGTATCCATCTACATTTTAGGTCAATGTTCTCTTTTCAATAGGGTTTACTATGTAAATAGACATGTCCGGAAACACTGAGCACCCAGTTAATGTTCAGATAGTTGGTGTAGTGTGGGATGAAAAACATACAAATATAAAAATATAAAAAAAATCTGACACATTGCTTAGTGTGCAGTTTCCCATAATATTTGATGATTATAGTGTGATAACAGAACTCTAAAACTTTGACAGTTCTGTAACCGGTTATCCAATTGAGGGTTGCGGTGGGTCTGGAGCCTACCAGAAATAACAGAATGCAAGGTGGGATCATACCCTGGAGAAGGCACCTGTCATTCACAGGGTGACACACACTCACTCACTCCTATGGACATGTGGTAGAAACCCACGTGGACACAGGTAGAACACAACAAACTCTTCACAGACTCTTAGTTGCACGTCCTATCTCTAAGCATCTCCAGTACTCAAGATACAAGCCATATACTCCAAACTCTAAACAAGTACTCCATTCGCAAACCAGATACACCATAACACAAACCATGCACTTTAAACACCACACCTACCACATACTCCAAACAAAACCATGCACTCCAAACACCAACCAAGTACTCAGTATCAAACAATATGCTCCAAAACCAAGCCAATTACTCCCAATACTGAGCAAGTGCTCCAAAACAAGCAATGTACAGCAACTTAAACAACACCTATACTAATTTTCTTATTTATCTGTTTTTTCAAGTAACAGCCTTTTGATATCTACACATACTTGTAGACTCATGCCTTTGTGTTATACTCACACAGTAGAAGAATGGACAGAAACACCTGTGGATATTTTTCCCCAAGTCTGAAGCAATAGTGAAGCCTTTCAAAACTGGCAACTAAAGGTGGTATGAGATGGTGAGGCACACAATTATTCTTCAAAACACGTAAGTGAAGATAAGTAGCTCTGGGATTTTCTGACTGTTTCTTTTTTGAACCTAGAGTAAACAAACCCTGACATATAGAGGAGATATATGGAGAAGCTAAGACATTGTTTAGGCCAAAGCCATTACTCTGTTCTACAACAGCCATCGATCCCCGTATATTATGATAATGGGATTAGTGTGTGTCACCAAATGCCAACTCTCTCTCTCCCCTTCTGTCCATCTGATATTCCCATCTAGCACAGATATTCTTGCACATACACACAAGGTCAGTATATGGGTAATGTTTTGGTCCACTGGCTGAGGTATGCCCAGGTCTTTAGATGAGCTATCAGTAATTACATTAGCTTCCCCTACACTATAGGACATAGTGGTCAACAGGCATATGGCCATAGTTGTGTGGCTATAGTATTTCTTATGAAATGGAGGATATAAGTGGTGGTTTGCTAGTTTAATGCCATTCAGCCAATAGAGCATTGGTGAGGTTGGGTGCTGATGCTGGATGATTAGTTTTGGGTCAGAAACACTACTCAGACTGATCTCAAATGTATTGCATTGAACTCTGTCACTCCAGCACTGAGCATAGTGAGTGTGGAGAACAGTTGTTATAAAACATATGTACGAACGAATTAGTGTGTGTAATGCAGTCCTGAATATCACACGGGTCATTGTCTTCTTTCGCTTAACAGATGGAGAGCATTTTCATTTGTGTCTTTAAAGCATATAAAAGAGATGAGAGAGATTTGCTGGAAGACATTGGTGGGGAAAAAGACACAAACAGGAAGAAAGAAGGAAAGCAAAAAAGAGTTAAAAATTTGAGAGAGAGAGAGAGAGAGAGAGAGAGAGAGAGAGAGCGAGAGAGAGAGAGAGAGAGAGAGAGAGAGAGAGATTGTAAAAGAAAAAACAGGGGGAAACAATATGGGAAGTATGATGATAGAGATTTGCCGGACAGAGTGGTAATAAAGTGAGATTGAGAAAAAGATTGAGAAAGGGAAGTTGATGAGCAAGGAGAGAGCTAAAAACATGGTGAAGATTAAAGGTGAAAAAATGAGAGAGGAGAGAGAAACAGGAGAGGACGACTGAAGGTATCTATTAAAGTGAGTCAGAGGAGTGTTGCTGATGTTAGTACGGTGTTTCATGGCTATGTCCTCATTTAATGTGCCCTTTAGTGACTGCGTTCCACTCACATTCAGACAGAGCTTGTGCACTGATTATACACAGCTGCACTCTTCTGCTGGGCTCAACACCCACTGTGACATATTACAGAGCTGGAAACTCTAAAGCTCCACAGAACAGTCATAGATCACTGCCTCATCCAGAGAGTTCATTCCAGTCACAAACATTTATGAATAATGTCCATGTGTGTGTGTGTGTGTGTGTGTGCTGATTCTGACCACTAGAAATTAATCACAGAGCTAGTAAATAAATATCAGCATGTACACTGTTCAGCCACAACATTATGACCACGTCCTTGTTTCTACATTCAGTCTGTTCTCTCAGATCTACTGACCTGAAAGGAGCACTTGGTAGTTCTACAATTATAGACTCCATCTGTTGCTCTGTTCATCATCAGCTGTGCAAAATAACTCCATACTATGGGTCTGAAAGGATGAATAGCTGAAAAGAAACCCTTACTGATTGAAAAAAAAAAAAAAGGGCAATAATGGCCTTGCCACCCCAGAGCCCAGGCCTCAACATCACTGAATGTGTTTCAGATTATTTGGATCATGAGAAGCTGAAATAACATAACCATATTTGGTACCACTTTAAAATAAGACTACACTTATAAAGAATTATAAATAGTTTAAAAGCCTGTTTATTTCATGTTATTATTTAGGCTGTAAACATGCATCATTTGTTACACAGAGATAGAAAGGGCAATAGTAAGATCTTTATTGTCTAATACTGAAAGTGTCAGAGAACTCAGACCCGAGAATGTGAATTTAGTTATTTCACATATTAAGGTACACACCATTTTATCATCACTGCAGATAAAGACACTCTGGTTGAGATTGTGGGTTCAAGTCTGGTAGGTGGATTGGCGACTCAAAAGTGTCCGTAGTTGTGGCTGTGTGACCGTGTGAGTGAATGTGTGTGTGTGTGTCACCCTGTGAAGGACTGGTGCCCCCTCCAGGGTGTTTTTTTCCGCCTAGTGCCAAGTGATTTCGGGTAGGCTCTGGACCCACCATCACAACCCTGAACTGGATAAACGGTTACAGACAATGAATGAATAAATGATGGAATTCACTGCCTTATACTAAAAATTGTCTGTTAATAAATCCTTTAGAAAAGAGAGCACATGTCTGGAATAGAGAGATAAAGGGGAGGAAGCGCATGCTCACTGACTCTTGAAGGGTATTATTATTTAATTACAGTGATAAACTGTTAACCTTGACATGAAAAATTATTTCACATTTTAATAGATAGCTATGAGTTTAAATTTAATATGAACTTAAATCACTTTACACTGGCCCATTTTCAGCTTCCAACACACCATCTTCAAGAACTGACAGTGCACCTGCTGCCTAATATTCACAGGTGCCAGTGTAACAAGATAATCAGTGTTATTTACTTCAGCTGTCAGTGGTTTTAATCTTGTGGCTGAGTGGTGTGTGCAAAGAGGAAAAACCTGAGTTCATAAGAAAAAACTGAGTGCTGTTTAATTACTATTTAACCACACTGCTATGTTTGTTTTATATTTGTTTATTTGTTTTAATACACATACAGAATACAGCACAATACAGAGTTCCATATATTTATTAGGACTGTCACATGTCTGTGATGACTGAATTCATCCATAGACACAATGCACATAATAAATACACTAAAAATATGTTTAAATTCCCTGGTGTGTTTTATCATATCTCTGTTACTGCACTTAGGTCTCAGCCAACCACCAATTACACTCCCTTTATCTCCTTTCATGTTTTTCGCGCTTTCAATCATCCACTTCATCCCTTGTTTCATGGTGGAGATGAAGTGATGTCAGCCGGTCTTTGAAAGGTCCTGTCCAAAACAAGTAAGAAAGAACCAGAGGGTGATTCAGAGATCATTATTATGGAACAACATTTACATTGAGAGAGAGAGGAAAAAGAGTGGGAACATAGGAGAGATGTAATGAGAAAAAGAAGAAAGGGAAGGACAAAGAGAGAGGAAGTGAGAAAAGGGAGACAAAGAGATGAGACAGAAAGGTAAATGAAAGGGACAGGAAAAAAAGGAGACAGGATGAACAAGATAAAATATGACGAGAAAGAGAAAGAGAGAAACGCTAGGGACAAAATATAGGAAGAGAAGGTAATCTGTTTGCTGTGTTGATTAATAGGGAGTAGTGGTGGTAGGTATTAGGGTGTAACACTGTAATATAGAAGACAGAAAAGAAATGAGGGAAGGTGGATGAAGAAGAAGGAAGGAATGGGGATGTAACCTCTCTACATACAGGATGAAGTATGTTAATTTTTTTTACACAGTTTAATCATCGTTATTAAGTGCTAATGTGGCCATAGCATTGTGTGTGATGTGGGTTTGCTTATGATCTATTACTCTGACTGGTGACTCACTCTGTAAAGGCTGATGGTTCCAAATGGACTCATATGAATGGAACCACATTCTCTACAGGCAGCACTTGACGCACTCAGCCCACAATTATCCCTGCTTTCCATTAATGGCTTCATCTCCATAAAAAAAAAAAAAAAAGAATACTTTGACTTTTATCAAGTTTAGAAAATATTGCTCCAACATCTCTCAACTGACAGACAAATGGATATGGAGCGTAACGTCCTAAACATTCCAAAAAGTATAAAAAAGTTGAGAATGGGTTTTTATATTTCCCCCAAAAGTTAGCATTTCAGAGATTAGAATACTTTTTTAGACAACAATGATCATTGATATTATGAGATTAGCACAAAACCTTGTATCTCAAAATGTGCCATATTTATTTTGTTACAAAAATATCCAATTTTTATGTCATTATTATCCCTTTGAATAAATCATTTTCAAGGACAAATGTGTGAAAATGTTTGTTTTATGATTGGTCACAATTGTGACCGGTGGGATGTTATGGTGCATATGCATTTAACATATTTAAATTGAAAGGCGATACACACTCACACATTCACTCACACACTCACAGCTATGGACACTTTTGAGTCGCCAGTGCACCTAACCATATGTGTTTTTGGACAGTGGGAGGAAACCATGCACATAAGTTCAGAATATGCATTTAACAGCCTGGCTGGTAAATTACCCGTCTCCCCCTCTTACTCCAAGTCTGATCCATCGCTATCACAATCACTGAAGACAGCATCTTACTCATTTTGAGAGTAAGGCAATTTTGCATGCCTTGTCTAGATGGTCACTTGGACCAGCATATCTAGGACTCAAAGTGAAGCTAAAAGTAAAAAACAGTGTAGAACATTTGGTAGAAGAAGAACTATATATGTGTATAACTGTATATTTAATGTGTTGTGTTATTCCACTCATAACTATTGTTGCCATCTACATGTTTACTCATCCCATGACAACTCTAAACAAAGTTGAGTAAATGAAAATGCATATATCCACATTAGACACTTTAAAAATGTTATATTTCAAAAACAGTTGTCCCCTCTTTACGTTAACATACGTTAATTTGCAATAACAGAAGAGTTGTGTATACATGAACAGGGGGACTGCACTACACAGCAACACAGATGAAATTGTAGGAATGTACCAGGCCTGCAAACAAGTGGGGAAAAAATAGAACATGATATTAAGAAGGACTAATGAAAATGATCATACTTTGATGCACTTTCTGAATGATAATGGTACAATGATAATGATAAATGTTATTGAAACTTAAGCCTTCAGGGTTTCTCACACAGACAGACCTTGTCTCTCTCTCTCTCTCTCTCTCTCTCTCTCTCTTTCTCTCTCTCTCTCTGGCTCACTCTGGGTGTGCATGTGTAATCGCAGTAAAGTGCTATAAGCACAGGCAGTTCAGTTTTTAAATGTCAGAAGTTGTGTATTCAGCTAAATGTCAAAAATTATGTGTTTGGACTCCACACATGCAAACGCAAACATACAAAATACTAAATGTATTCTTCTTATCCAAGATAAGTATAGTATGAATTCATTTTTGATTTAACTTACTCTGACCCAGTCATCTAATTTCACAGTCCATGCTGTATGTTACTGTAACGTCCTGTGTTTGTTTTTCTAGCCATGTGCTCATGGCTCTGTTTATTTGTCCTTGTCTCTGCCCATGTCCCGCCTTTGTTCCGTCTCCTTGTCCTTTACCCTCGTTATCCGTTTCAGGTGTGTCTCGTCTGTTGATGTATTTAAGTCCCCTTGTGTCACTTCCTGGTATCGGTCATTGTATTGTAATGTTGTATCGTTTGTTTCCTAGTCAGGTTGTTTTGTGTCTATCTAGCTCTCATTTCACTCCCTAAGTCATGTTGTATTGTTTTGCTAAGTTCCAGTCTTGTTCTTGTTTTGTTTTGCTATGTTTCTAGTCATGTCGTGTTATTTCTTTGTTTTTTTATATTAAAGTATAGGTGTTTTAGCGTTTGCGTCCACCTCCGTCAGTCCGCCAACAAGTTGTCTACAAACATTTGGTATTGAATGAATAGATAAACCATCAAAAACATCTGCCTAAAATCTGGTGCTTTTTCTAGTTGGTGCTAAATCCGGTAAACACAAGGGGACTGAAGAATTTTTTTTTTTTTTTCTTGAACACATCTCTGTTCTTCATCCACCATCTGTCAGTCTGTTCAGAAGTGGTCCTCAGGGGGTGTGCCACAATGACCTCAGGGTGGGCTTCTATAAAATATTCTGCATTCAGAAGTCACCACCCACCCACAATGTGGGCACAATAGCGGCATGGGGCACAGAGCATAGTGGCTTTAAGTTGTGGCCACTTGAAAGGCAAGCTGGCCCTTAACATTCAGACATATCCACGCTTAATTATTCATGCAGCTGTGGACCCTTTGGAGAAGAAGGAAATATCATGTGCCATTTGGGAAGCAATCAGACAAAAGTCAAAGAGCAGAGACAACTGCAGCTGATTCCTCTCTGAGAGAGTTCACACGCTCACAAAGGACTAAAGAACTGAAGCAAGGCAGAGCACAGGTGAACCAGTTCATTTACAACTTTTTTACGTGGTGACATTTGATGAAGAATACTGTGCCCCACTTAACAAACTGTAACGAACAGAACAAAGCAGAGCAGAACTCTTGGTTGCCATTGCTCAGCAGGACAACAAAATGTAATTTGCAGTACCTGGTGGTCCTAGGACTAAGCTAGTGAAATATAGTACAGAAAACCTATAAATATATATTAAAATTACATTAAAATGTACTGCAAATATATAATTGAATATAAGAATAAAAGGCTATGCATGTGTTTATCTGTCATATAGACGATTCTAGCAAAAGTATTTTACGTTTACATTTGTTTGTTGATCTGGAATATATTATGGGATGGAATGTTACTGATGTTTGCAACCTCCAAAATTGCACTTTCATTTTTAAAGAGTTTACAGTGAGTAAGATCTGGGGAGGTCAGAGCCATTGCCTTCAATACATCAGTCTTATCGTAGACCATTCTACTGCTCAAAGACAAACAATAAAATGAAATTACAGCTTTCATAAGACAAATCGACCCACCCCCCACCACTCCTGCCCCCCGCCCTGCCCCAGCATGAAATATGCCCTCTGCATTCAAATAAATGTACTAGTCACTGTCCAGCATCTCAAAGAAATGACCAAAGGGTTTTATCTGGAGAAATGCATCATGTTGCATATCTTAGATGAAATAAATTCTGCTCATCAGTATTCTGAGACATAAATAATGCTTAAGATATATATGTTAGTTCTTAGATACCACTGATTCTAAATAATTATGTTTTTTTAGTTCTAGATATTTATAATGTCTTGATTTGCCTCTCAGATATGTCTTGTGGGTAATTCCACCTCCACACATTCACAGTCATGCAGTTCACAGATGTGTATTTCTTTGCAAGAGAATGATTTGTAAATCATGGTAGGGGAGTCAAAAATAGTGGCCACAGAGAGGGAGAGACAGAGAGAACTTTTCAAAGAAACAGGACACTTCAGACAGGGATCCTTCAACAACTGTGCACTCCATTGAATGAACATACTGGAAGGAGTTCACCTACACTGCTTGCCCTGAATATAGTCTGAAAACTGTATTGAATGTAAAAGCCTGTTTCTCTCTATGGCTGCCTTCACAAGGACATTTTTTTTTGTCTACTAATGGACTATTCATGGCAGTGCATGGAAATTACGTTCCATCATCTGTTGGAAAGTTCAGTGCAGTCGAGCTGCGCAAAATATATTCTGATGTAATCATGCTTCAGTGAATAGGAGGAGGATAGGAGGAGGTCTGGGTGAAGCTGCAGTCAGTGACATCCATGTTGAGTAAGCTACAGGCTTACAGTGCCAGCATATACTCATGTTTATTTGGTTATGGGATATATATATATATATATATATATATATATATATATATATATATATATATATAAGCAAGATTCATGCCATTTATAAAATAAAAATTATTATTATTAATAATGCTAATATAAAATAATAATGAGTGTTTATTACATCACCATGCACTAACAGCAATACACTAATAGCATTATGTTAGCATGAATCTAGCAGTATCATACAAAGCCATAGAAATACTTTGATTTTGTTTCTTGCGAGAGTTTCTGCTCTGCATGACTTGTGATGTGTGTTTGGGTGGTCATTATCCTGCTGACAAATACACTTAAGTTTCAGCCTTATGGAAGAACCTTACATATATGGTTTATATTTGACTGGTATTTAATGGAATTCACTATGCAATTATTATTTACAACCACCACTGGATAACTAGCGTGATTAAATGTGCCTTTATTTAATCCTTGTATTTAATTCACAATTAAATATATAAAGTGTGTGTGTGTGTGTGTGTGTGTGTGTGTGTGTGCTCGCGCACTCCTAATAGAACTTTCCCACTAAAGAGCTCTAGTTTATAACCAGTTCTATTCCTGATTCATTTGAACATTGTTTTCTTTCCAGTGAAGCAGCCGTGTTTCTACAAGTTTAGAAGGGAACCAAGTATACATCATCACCAGGGGAGTCGCTGTGGCTGAATACATCGCCAGAGTCACAGATAAACAGTCATGACAGGGTCATTGTTTATATTTTGTTTACCATGGAGTCAGATCAGAGTAAGATATAATACATGTGTAAATGTTGCAGCGTTCCAATCCGTCCTGCTGAGCTTGTGAACAGTAGAGAAATGTAACGCAGAGACATGACTCTGACCAACGCACAAACACAGCCCCAGAAACACACACAAACGGAGCGCGTTCCTGTCTGAGGTCTTGCTTGAGTTACTGAACCTCAACAGTCTCACGGACAACTTCACAGTTGACGCTAAAAAAAACAGCTCTTCTTTGGCTCCAGTTGGGAATGAACTTTTCTGGTTTGCAAACCAGTTTATGTTGTTTAAAGGTGTCAAAAATTTCCAAATTCAGTTCATGTGCCGTTCTTGTTCCTTGAAAAGCGATATAAATGTACTACTATACCAAGATTTTTGCGTATCAGTGTGAAGGGGCTTTTACATGATTGTGTATCAGTGAGGAGTTTTTTTTTAAAGGTTGCTAAAGGATACCATACATTAATGTAATTTAATCAAAGCAATATCTTCCTATTTTTTAAAAAAAGGGAAAATGATCAGATTCAGATTATCTCAGATTATTCCAATTCAGATAGATGATTTATCTCCACCTGCTGTGACTGACATAAACAAAGTCAGAAAGGAGAAAATGGTGTGCCACTGTAGAGACCCATTATTGCCTTGTCCACTGAACTGTTCACTGGCTAGATTCCTGCCTGGGGCTGGACACTCGGACGCAGCTTTGCTTGGGATGAGATGGGCCACAGTTATTTATTTTTTCTTTTTTTGGCCATTAATTATGTCCTGGTGTAATTCTTTCATTTGCCTGGCTGGATTATTGTTCCTTGTGTCATTACCATTTGGACATTATCACATGTTAAAGGCTTATACAGCTCTCCACCACATCTGCATTTCTTTACATCTGAGATGGCTTTGTACATATTTGTAGAGCAACTTTCCTTGTGAAATCAAATGATGATTCAGTATTATTTGATTTAATTCAATCCTCATTTCAATGAATATATGCCATCTACCTCAGCATTTATCATGCCCTATTTTTATACAAAATCTACATATTCCTTCCAATAAAGACCACAATAGGTCTCTGAATAAACCGACAGGCCATTTTATTATTATTAGATCCTTAATCATGTATTGTATAAAACTAACCTATTTCATTTTGTCAGATCAGATATATATATTTTGTTTAAGATCAGACTGTATTTATATATTTGTTTAAAAATATAAGCCCTTTTCTCTATGAAACTTTGTTCTATCTACAGTTAAAATTTCAGACAATTAATTTTTAAGATCACATTTCTTTCCCAAAACAATCCACCCATTTATTTTGTAGCTAGTACCCGGTGAATCCCTCTTATAACTCTGCCATAATCCAGTGTGCATGACAATTTAATTGATATGTTGTAAAGAGCACACCATTTCAATGGGAATGTATCAAGCTAGAATTGTTGACAAGGATAGTGACAGGAACCAGGCATTCACAGTGTGAATTCACTAACAACATTCACTAACAACACAGTGTTGACTGAACACACACTTTGAGTGAGTATTGAGATATCTGGTTCAAATCACCACCACTTTAAAGACGTCCAAGCCACGTGTTCTTCTACAGTCAGATCACTGTGAATGACTTTATACACACTGTAACAAAACAATGCATATATTTTGTAACATTTAATTTATTTATTCTTTTTTTTTTTTTTTTATTACCCCTTCAAGAATAGGCTCCTGGGAAAAGTCTCTGGAAAAGGTTGAGGCTGTTACAACTGATAGTAATACAATCCAATTTCCTAAACATCCAGTATTGAAAGAGGGTAGGGAAATTATCTGATGCTACATTAGCTGTGTCTGATCTGTCTGGAAAAGGACTTAGATGATGACTGGAGGTGTGTGGCAATGCTCTCAGAGACCCTAGTGACTCAAGCGACAGATTTAGAGAGGCTGGGTGAAGCAAAGCTGCCTCTAAGCGCCTGAAGTTTCTCTGTGAAAGGAGACTATAGCTGAAGGAAGTCATATGAAAAAGAAGAAATATGGTCTAGAAGTGTTCAGCTTATTTCTTCAAGGTAAAAAGCCCAGTGCATTTAGAGCAGATGGCAGAAAATGATAAGATTAAATAGCCATTATCATGCAAAGGTACGTTTTTTTTTTTTTTTTTTTTTTTTTTTAAGGAGATCTTGCCCTTTGAAAGTGAGTGAGGTATACATGTTACTTTACAACATTTTGGAAGAACAGCACCTTTTTTTCCCACAAATAGAGGGTAAAAGGCAGGACTTGGACGTGGCTCTTTTCAACTGGCAGATGGGAGTTTTAGTTACACAAACTTGTTCTGAGGGCAGAAAGAAAAATTATTGGTTCAGAGCGATAACAATCAAATTGTAGTGGGGGTGGGGCAAAATAGGCGGAACCAAACTTTGAAAGACAAAAAAAATTAAAATAACACACACTCACAGTGCAAGATTGTGGTTGTGCAGCTGAGAAAATGGAAGCATACTTTCAAAAAAGGAAAGAATTTTTCAGTCTTATTTGTTTTATGTGGTTATTTGAGTTTATATTATTTAGCAAATTTTAAGTGAGTGCAAGTTAGCTGATTTACCTCATAGTTAACAATAGTTTCACTGATGTCAGCCAGCAGGTTGAATTATGTTCCTTTGGTAACATTTCACAGACAAATATAATGTTACTTGATTTTGTGGAGAACCAAGAAATGAAGCTTGCATCTGACAGCTTAGTTAGCTATAGCAAATTTAGCTAATTGTAATGACTGTGAAATATCACATAATATTGACTGGTAGCTATGTTAGCTACATGTTTACATGCAACCCCATGTTAGGAATCCATATATATTTGGGATTGAGTTATTTGAGATTAGCTGAGTATTGTGTACCATAGCAAACCCAGTTAGCTAACTTAACTTATTAGCCCATATCAAACTACATGGTGTGGGGTGGGTGCTGCTTTTGGGGCAGGAGTGCTGCCTATTAGACGGATACATAGAGAGAAATGTGAGAGAAATGTTGTTCCCGCAAGGCGGGAATACATCCTGGAGGGGGTGCCAGTCCTTCACAGGGCAACACACACACTCACACATTCACTCACACACTCACACCTACGGACACATTTGAGTCGCCAATCCACCTACCAACGTGTGTTTTTGGACTGTGGGAAGAAACCGGAGCACCCGGAAGAAACCCACACGGACACGGGAGAACGTGTAGTGTAACAATGCTACTCTAATGGCAGGGGAAATGTACTGCTATAAAGGCAGGACCAATGTAGCTAATGGTCTGAGGACAGAAGGAATGTAGCTACAGCTCTGAGGGCAGGGGGAATGTAGCTAGTGTAGAGTGGTACTGCTCTGAGGACAGAAGGAATGAAGCTACTGCTCTGAGGGCAGAAGAAACTGAATATATGCGTATATGTACACTTCATGGAAAATATTTTGAGCTGTGGTTACACAGTACATATCAGCTTATAGACATATGGTTGATAACACAGTATGTTTAAACATTTCAATCAAAATTTAGTATTGTATAATCCAAAAAAGTAAAGGGAATACTTACAAGGCAATGATAGCTGATTTCAGTTGTTTCATTGTTTATCATATTGAAATATTTCAAATGGATGTACTGCATGTGCATGCACACTCTTATAGCAAAACATTACTAATGAGTGCTAAAAATGAAAATGTCACACTGCAAATTATATTTGTCTGAAATGCATTAAAAGTTTTAATGAAAAGTTTTAATGGTTTAAAATGAATTCTTTTTGCATAAACTTATAAAACTTGTTAAGGTATTATGAATATTGTGCTTCCTTCAGAAAATAAATGTATATATTTTTATTTACTCTGAGTTTCTATGTTTTGTTTCAAAACAGTACTTTCATTCTCCATACAATCCTGAAGCTGTTGCCTGTACTGCTGCAAATAAGCAATGGTTTGCTGCTATATGGCTCTGATATCATGGGCAAATGTTCAAAAACCTGCCAACCATTTTCACCCCTGGTGTAGAAATGACTGTAAACACATATACTGGAAATTCTGGAATAAAAAATTATTTCATCTGGCTGATGGAGATTCTCAATTGGAGGTAACTTTAAGGAACCTTATGGAAGACTTACTCCAGGAACTGCAGAAAGTTTATATATATATATATATATATATATATATATATATATATATATATATATATATATATATATATATTTGTGTGTGTGTGTGTCTTTGGTTTTTTGTTTGTTTGTTTGTTTGTTTTTATTTATAAACAGATTTTATCTATTAAATTAGCTTGGTCAAATCAGTTATTAAAGATATTGTAAATATGTACTAACATATTTCCCATTGTCTCATAAGTTAGGTAAAGTCTACGTTTAATGGTGCTGAAAAAGACATGAATCAATTTGTTCATTCTAATTAGTAGAAAACAGTTGTAGAAAGTGTTTGTTCAGAAAACGTCTCTTTAGTTATGTTGTGTTTAACATCGATTTATGTATATATTACTATCTGCTGCCCATTGTACCAAGAACATTCCTTCAGTGAGAGAAAGAGCAGTTACACATTCCTATTCTGGCACAGGAGAAGGCAAATATGAGAATAGCATTTAATATTGATCACCACTGTAACACAAACTTAACACATGGTATGTTATCCAACTGTGGCAGCAAGATTCAGCACAGTTAAATATATTTTAGCATATAAAATTTAGCATATAAGATTTTAAGTTTAACTACAAAAGCATATTTTGCTATCAGAGCATGTAAAAAAGTAGTCAGGTTAACCACTGGACTAGGCATGTTCCCCTTTCCATGTTCAGGGAAAAAAAAAATGTTCAATAGAAAAAATAAGAGAAATGCAAACTTGCAGCAGAATAACAATTCAAGGAGGGAGGTTATGATGCCAGCCCTCAGCAAAAGTCTGATGGTCATTGTACCAGGAATATGTGCAGTGTGTCCAGACTGTGCAGAAAATAATAAGGCCTTCTTGCTGTTTGCAAATCACAACATAGTTGCTCAATTTTACAACATGAAAACATTTATTGGTTAGAATGCATGGCACATTGATATTTAAGTTGCTGTCACACAAAATATCTTGTATATATCAAATACCTTTATATATTAACATAGTTATTCCTACTAATAGGCTAGCTAGCTTACTTCAGCTTAACTTTGGTTGTGCTTGCTTTTTCTAGAGATGAATCTTGACCAAATTTGAGCACCCTTAGTGGACATGAAATAAGGAATCTCAGGCATCTCTGTTCCTTGATTTACAAAAACTCTTGACAGAAAAGAAAGTTAAAAGTATGAATTTGAAAGGATAAAGATGTAATACATTTTCTAACCAAATTATATAATAAATTATATATATAATAGAGCACAAAATGTGAAACCTGTAGATGTCTTTTTTCTTATTGGCAGTTTTTAAACACATTATTTAAACACAAAATGTAAAATGTATCTATTCAATATAATGTCATCTAGCCTAAAAAATATATATATATATATATATATATATATATATATATATATATATATATATATATATATATATATATATATATATATATATATATATATATATATATATATATATATATATATATATATACTGTATATATATATATATATATATAGGGCGGCACGGTGGCGCAGCAGGTAGTGTCGCAGTCACACAGCTCCAGGGGCCTGGAGGCTGTGGGTTCGATTCCCGCTCCGGGTGACTGTCTGTGAGGAGTTGGTGTGTTCTCCCTGTGTCCGCGTGGGTTTCCTCCGGGTGCTCCGGTTTCCTCCCACGGTCCAAAAACACACGTTGCAGGTGGATTGGCGACTTGAAAGTGGCCGTAGGTGTGAATGTGTGTGTGTCTGTGTTGCCCTGTGAAGGACTGGCGTCCCCTCCAGGGTGTATTCCCGCCTTGCGCCCGATGATTCCAGGTAGGCTCTGGACCCCCCGCGACCCTAAATTGGATAAGCGGTTACAGATAATGGATGGATGGATATATATATATATATATATATATATATCACATAATATTCTAGACTGTTAATAAAATACTGACCCTCTTGAAAATCAATTAATGGTCCTAAAGTAAATTTTTCCTGCCTGTAGAGCAGTACAACTGTACATTCCTCCTGCCATTAGAAAAGTACTACACATACAATAGCTACATTACTTTTGCCCTCATAGCAGTAGCTGCATTCTCCCTGCCCTGAGAGCAGTAGCTACATTCCTTCTGCCCTCAGAGCAGTACCACACTACACTAGATACATTCCTCTGCCCTCAGAGCAGTAGCTACATTCCTTCTGCCCTCAGAGCAGTACCACACTACACTAGATACATTCTACCCTCAGAGCTGTAGCTACATCCCCCCTACCCTCAGAGCAGTAATACAATACATTTCCCCTGCCATTAGAGCAACACTGTTACACTACACAGTACATTTTTGCCTTAAGCGCAAGATTAAGCAATAACATACTCATAAAATACTGTTTAAGTAAGCATAGTTTACTCCAAACAAAAACAGTACTCCGGCACCATGAACAACATTTCTCTCACATTTCTCTCTTGGTATCCTTCTAATAGGCAGCACTCCTGCCTCAAAAGCAGCACCCACCCCACACCATGTAGTTTGATATGGGCTAATAAGTTAAGTTAGCTAACTGGGTTTGCTATGGTACACAATACTCAGCTAATCTCAAATAACTCAATCCCAAATATATAAGGATTCCTAGCATGGGGTTGCATGTAAACATGTAGCTAACATAGCTTCCAGTCAACATTATGTGATATTTCATAGTCATTACAATTAGCTAATTTTGCTATAGCCAACTAAGCTCTCAGATGCAAGCTTCATTTCATGGTTCTCCACAAAATCAAGTAACGTTATATTTGTCTGTGAAATGTTACCAAAGGAACATAATTCAACCTGCTGGCTGACATCAGTGAAACTACTGTTAACTATGAGGTAAATCAGCTAACTTGCACTCACTTTTTGCTAAGTTTGCTAAATAATACAAACGCAAATAACCAAATAAAACAAATAAGACTAAAAATTTCTTACCTTTTGTGAAAGTATGCTTCGATTTTCTCAGCTGCACAACCACAATCTTGCAGAGTAGGGTGACTAGACGTCCTCCTTTACCCGGACATGTCCTCTTATTTAGACTTAAAAAAATGTCCGGGTAGAATTTCACAAAAAAAGGTTTTGTTTTTCTAGAGCTTACATAGAATTTCGAGAAGCGCTTCGTTCACAAACTAGTCCCGCCCTCCCCTACTCCGTTTGGTTCGCTTGAGTGAGAAGGGCGAGAGCTCATCAACACCCTCCACCCCCCCCGAGACGTGTGTCCTCTTTTTCACTATCTCAGATCTGGTCAACCTAGCACTGAGGGAGAGTGTTTTTTTTTTGTCTTTCAAATTTTGGTTCCTCCTATTTTGCCCCACCCCCACTACAATTTGGTTATCTCTCTGAACCAATAATTTTTCTTTCTGCCCTCAGAACAAGTTTGTCTAACTAAAGCTCCCATCTCCTTTCAACTGCTGCATTACAGACAGACTCCCAAAGTGGTCGGACCCCAGCTGATTTCGCAACCAGTTGAGGCTGGGAATCCAAGAGTTTCTTCCCTCTTCACAATCACAATGCTAGCAGGTAGGGTGTCTCTTAGTTGATGCAACATCTGTACAGTTCTCCAAGTGTGTTGAGCTATTCAGTGGCATGTTAGCAGCAGTTTGGATTCACATATTAGAAGAAGCTTTTGCTTGTCCTCACCCTCCCAGGTTAGTGCCATTATATGTGACAGGGGGAAAGCTAGCTAAGGGAAGACAACTAGATAGATAGACGGATAGCAAGATAGATAGATTGATGGAAAAAACAAACAGTGAGAATGCATTAGCTAATTTGATCACAGACCTCTACCTTTTTTTTAATGTATTTTCAGCCTTTGGTTTTAAAGAATAAATAGAGCGTAAAACTTTTTTTTGGCCTCAGATCATCAGTGAATGGGCCAATTGTACTAATTAGTAAATCTACCATTATCAATGGCAGAAATTTATCAGAAACGTTCAGTTCAGATATTTACATCTTAACTCAAAACTTGCAAATATGTATATCAGCTCCTACTAGATACAAGCTGTAAACCTGTTTTTCCTTTTACAAAGGAATTTGACAAACATTCTTATCCAGACAGAACTACAACTTATTGATGTGGTTTCCCCACCTAAGCGGGAACTGAACCCCACCCTGTGTTTCAGTTCAGTTTTAACTGACACCTTGCTCACTTCACCTCGACATATCCCCCCAGGGAATCCATAAACCATAAGGGCAATTCCAATTCTGCTTGAAATGAAGTAAGGAGTGTTAAATGAGCCTTTAGATGGGCCAGGGAACGAGTCAACACTGATGTCCACTTGCCAGAATTGACTCTAGCATGATGCAGTTTGACAACAGCAAAAAACTGGTGGCCAAAACAGTTTACAAGTGTAAGCTGAAACAAACAAACAAAAAAAAACTTATGTAATTACAAAATTAATATGTCAGAGTAGTCAATGGAAGTGCTTGAGGGCAAGTAAAAATGGGACTTGAAACTCAGCTCCAGTCTACTTCACATTCATGCTACCTACTTCACTGTTAAATTCTAGCTGAACACACTAAACGTATTCAGCACAATGTTGGCTTCATCAATATATGTCCACATAGCACAACACTTTGGAATCTAAATGTGACTGATATCTGACTCAAAGCAATTTTGAATATTGAATATAGATCATATGAGTCTAGCTTCACACAAAGAGAGCTCAGAAACTGGCCTCATCAGGGTCCAACTACACTGATGTAATTGCAGATGAGGCTCTGTGAGGAGATGCCAGCCAAGTCCTGTTGAAATATACTTCCACTGACATCAACCCTCTCTCTCTCTCTCTCTCTCTCTCTCTCTCTCTCTCTCTCTCTCTCTCTCTCTATATATATATATATATATATATATATATATATATATATATATATATATACAGGGTTTGGACAATTACACTGAAACACCTGGTTTTAGACCACAATTATTTATTATTATGGTGTAGAGCCTCCTTTTGTGGCCAATACAGCATCAATTCATCTTGGGAATGACATATACAAGTCCAGCACAGTGGTCAGAGGGATTTTAAGCCATTCTTATTGCAGGGTAGTGGCCAGGTCACTACGTGATGCTGGTGGAGGAAAACGTTTCCTGACTCGCTCCTCCAAAACACCCCAAAGTTTTATGTTTTTGGATACAATCCGGGTCAGCACCCGAACATCCCTTTCAGACAGCGTCCTCTCGCGTCCACAGTGAATCCTGTTGGATGTGTTTCGTCCTTCTTGGTGGTATGCTGACATTACCCTGGATACCGTGGCTCTTCATACATCACAAAGACTTGCTGTTTTGGTCACAGATGCGCCAGCAACTCTGGTATGTCACCCATAATGTTGTACATATATTTTGAGCAAAACAGTGTTCTTACCCTCTGCTAATTGAACCTTCACACTCTGCTCTTACTGGTGCAATTTGCAATTAATGGCCACCAGGCTGGTCCAATTTAGCCATGAAACCTACCATATATATATATATATATATATATATATATATATATAGAGAGAGAGAGAGAGAGAGAGAGAGAACTCTGCATTGGAGAAACTGTACTATGTAACTTTTGGAAAAGGATACTGTCACCCCTCCTTACCCTCCCTCTTGATTTCAGGACAGTGCTGTAAAACAAAACAACAAACAAAAATGTAATGTGTGTGTGTGACACACTAATAAGCCATATGATGGCCACCTTCACATTTCTACACACACCGTCCATTCTCTCAACTCCACTGACCATAGTATTTCTACAATCAGAGACTCTAATCCATTTCTTGTTCTGCATACTTTCTTTGACCCTTTCTACACCCACAAAACCACCACAGACCACAGATTCTGTTAGAGCACAAAAACAAAACAGGCAATTATTTCTTAGATTTAATACAATATACTCTACCATTTGGACAAACCTTGTCTGTTGTAAATAGGCACATCACCTCTAGAGAAAATACGGTTTAGCTCGATATGAATGCAGATTTATTGTTTATGCTTTGAATGTAACACATCTGGAATAAAAAAAGGCATGTGCATATGTAACAGCACCTTTTATGTTTATGGTCAAAGACTCCATCAATGCAAATCAAGTGTAAATGTCTGTGATATTTATATGTTCCTTTTTTCTTTATATGCTTATATCTAACAGCTGAGAAAATAAAATAATTTAAATGTTTAAATGTGGGCCTTTAGGGATGAACAGTAAAGGGGAAAGTCTGCACATGTGGGGCATATTTGCACTCATAGATGCGTGCTGAATGAAGGCAGAAGTTACATCTTAGCAACTCTGAATAAATAACTTCTTTTAATATGTGATTCTGAACGTTGACGAAATTGTATGTTTACTCAACGTGCAGAGCTTAGAATAATCACAGCACCTCTTCACACCGCCAAGGCTTCACCAGTGTTGTCCCTTTGTACACCTTCTAAACAAAAACGCACAGAGAGAGAGAGAGAGAGAGAGAGAGAGAGAGAGAGAGAGAGAGAGAGAGAGAGAGAGAGAGAGAGAGAGAGAAAAGAAAGTGCAGCAGTGGCTCAATGGCGCTGCGTCACTGTTCAAGGTTGTGGGCTCGCGCCTCCTCCTCGCGCAGAGATATAAAAGCGCGCGCGCTAACTTTCCCAGCTCGGAGAGCGTTCGTGAGTGCAATGGTCATCTCCGCGTCCTCGCCTCTAACCACTGACGTCAGCATGTCCGGATGCACAGTTTTCCAAAGCTCAGGGACAGGAGACGAGCGCAGTGGTGAGATCTTCTAATAATCATTTCACCCCTCTGCTTTGCGTTTTTCTTTCTTGCACAGGAGGAGTTATGCGCGCCGCAGGTCTTTTGAGTTCACTGTGCTGATGAGGAATTGGTCCGAATTGGCGAAGTGGTCACTTTCCTGACGGAATGGACAGTTTACTGGTGAATTGAACCCTTTTCTAAATACTTTTTTTTTTCAGTTTACAAATGTACTTTTCCGCTTAATGGTGAATCGGACAATAGACAGGTCAGTTCTGTGGGATATCGGTTTTCGTTGACAAACTGTTGAGCTATCTGGCGAACTAGTCCGTTTTGTAACGAACGTACTGGCCAGGTAATCTGGCCAACTGGACAGAGAGACATTACCTGACGAACTGCACAGTCTAACGGATTGGGCAACCCAGTTTCACCACGCACTGGTGAGTCTGCCAGCCGTGTCCGGCAGTATGGAAGCAAACGGGAGTCTGGGTCTGCGGAACCTCTCGCGGCTGCGCGCTTTAACGCAGGAGCTGTTGGCGAACCTGTCCGCGCCGCTGAGCGTTAACAGCACGGCGCCCGCGCCCGTGTCTTCGCCACAGGAGGAGGATCTGGACGTGAACACGAACGTGTACTCCAAGGTGCTTGTGACCGTGATCTATGTGGTGCTGTTCGCGGTCGGTTGCCTAGGCAACTCGGTGACGCTGTACACGCTGTTGAGCAGAAAGTCACTGCAGAGTCTCCAGAGCACGGTCCACTATCACCTGTCCAGCCTGGCGGTGTCTGACCTCCTCATACTGCTGCTGGGCATGCCCGTGGAGCTCTACAACTTCATCTGGGTGCACCACCCGTGGGCGTTCGGAGAGGTCGCGTGCAAGGGCTACTACTTTCTGCGCGACGGCTGCTCCTACGCCACCGCCTTCAACATCGCGAGCCTCAGCGTGGAGCGCTACATGGCTATCTGCCACCCCTTCAAGGCGAAGAGCGCCATGTCGCGCAGCCGCACCAAGAAGCTCATCAGCGGCATGTGGGCGGCGGCCTTCTTGCTGGCCACGCCCATGCTGTTCACCATGGGCCTGCGCACGATGAAGGGAGAGCCCATCTGCACCACCATCGTCTCCACAGCGACCGCCAAAACCGTGCTACAGGTGAGGCTAGGGTGTGGGTGCTGTTCGGGCTTTACTGGGACTTACTAGGGCCGATAGCTACATTAATATGTAGGTTTCAGTAAGACCTCACTTAGACCCTGTGACCGTTTTCTCGCTATTTTTCTTTACTCAAAAGAACAAAAGGCTAACGTTATTTCCACTAACAAATGTGGTATACTACTGGCATACTAAAGGGCACACAGGTTAATATGCAGAATTATAGGTAAGACCTCGCTCTGGATATAACAAAGGTCTATTTTAAAAAGCAGAAATAGTTCTGTTGTGTACAGGTCCCAGAATAAAACTGCTTGCTTCACCATTTATTTCACCATTTTATTTTTAAGGCACAAATTTTATCCCTTATGCTGAGGGTAATGTTGTGTGTTCTATAACTACAGTATTCTATTACATATAAATATTTATTAATGAATCTCAGTTTAGGGAGGCAAAGTGGTGCTGTAGGTAGTATGAGTATCACACAGCTCCAGGGTCCTGGGTTTGTGGGTTTGAGCCCTGCTCCATATGACTGCCTTTAAGGAGTTTGGTGTGTTCACCCTGTGTCCATGTGGGTTTCTTCTGGGTGCTCTGGTTTCCTCCCACGGTCCAAATAAAACACATTGGTAGGTGGATAGGCAACTCAAAAGTATCCATAGGTGTGAGTGTGTGAGTGAATGTTGCCCTGCCAAAGACTGGTGCCTCCTCCAGGGTTTGTCCCCGCCTAGTGCCCAGTGATTCTGGGCAGGCTTTAGACCCTCTGTGACCCTGAACTTGATAAGTTGTGACTATGAATGAATGAATGAATTTTACTATATGGCAATTTGTATGTGTCCACCTGCTCCTGCATAACCCCCCCTGAAATCAAGGGTATTCACAAAGAGTTTTTTGCCTTTGCTGAATAACCGCCTTTAGTATTCTAATTTACGTACATCTTTAAACATTTTATGTGGGATTGATAGTATTCTGCCATGGAGGCATTATAATATAATCACAGTCAGGAGTCACTTGGCCATCTTTCCACTGCAGCCACTCTTTCTTTGTTTCTATAAAAGTAGGCATTAACAAAAAAATTCCAACTGATGGAAAATACATCCATTATCTGTAACGACTTATCCAGTTCAGGGTCATGGTGGGTCCAGAGCCTACCTGGAATCATTGGAAGGAAGGGAGCAAGGTGGAAATACACCCTGGAGGGGGTGCCAGGGCTTCAGAGGGCAACACACACACACATGTTTAAGTCGCCAATTAACCTACCAACATGTGTTTTTGGACTGTGGGAGGAAACCCACACGGACACAGGGAGAACACACCAAACTCCTCACAGACAGTCACCCGGAGCTGGAATCGAACCCACAAAGGAGCTGTGTGACCGCGACACTACCTGCTGTGCCACCGTGCCGCTCATGGAAAATACAAATAATTGGAAAAGTCTGTAGCTTTTCTCAACAGCGGCAAAGCAGAATCTATTTTTTTCAGCTAGTATTTACAAAATACACACTGTGTCATATTAATATGTTCATTAATTATAATGTGACCAAAATAATTTTCACTTTAAGGGTTTAATCTCTTATTGGCAGCTGGCAGCCGGAAGCACCAGTCATTTGCATCTTCCAATCAGTAAGTGGCAGCTGCCAGTCAGTCCGTAGCAGCCACCAGTCAATAAATACTGCTGCCCGTCAGTCAGTGGCAGCCTCCAGTCAATAAGTGCAGCTGCCAGTCAGTCTGTAGCAGCCACCAGTCAATAAATACAGCTGCCAGTCATTCGTGGCAGCCGACTGTTAGTGAAAGCAGCTGACAATCAGCGAGAGCAACCACCATTCGGGCAGTGGGAGCTACCCGTTACATGTATTCTCTAGTTCTGGGTCGCGATCCTGAGACCCTGTAAATATTAGGCAAGAACACACCCTGGAGGGGGCACCAGTCCTTCAAAGGGCATCATATTTTCATATTTACCATATTTTCACTGAAACCTAATAAAATTTATTCTATGTAAATTTTGTATATTTTAAAAGTGTTATGTGATGTCACAAGACTCATTACAAATATATATATATATATATATATATATATATATTTTTTTTTAAATCACATTAAGTAAAAAAAAAAAAAAATGACTATGGTTGCTAGTGCTATCATTATACTGTTCAACTTAGCTACACAGCTAGCTAATAAAATTACAGGGCTGCTATCAGTAACACATAGGCCATTTGATCTATACAATTTGAAAAGACCACTAATCTGTGGTCTCTGATCCAATTATAAGGCTGGTGTTAAATATGAGCAGGGGTGGGCTCATCCCCCAGACATGTGTCTTGCCCACCCAAACTGACTGGGTGGACAGTCTTAAAGAATGACTTTAAAATGGCTCTTTACCCACTGGAAAGAAAATATATTTTGCATACTTTCTTATTCCGATTCCAACCTACTATTCAATGGTCAGGACCCCCACAGAGCACATATGATATTAAAGGTGGGTAGGGGGGGTCATTCTCAGCTCTGCAGTGAAACTGACTTGATGGAGGTGAGTGTGCTGATAAAAGTGGATTAGACAGAGCAGTGCTGTTTGAATTTAAACAGTATGTCCATTCACTGTTTTACAAAGTATTACTACTTTGTTCACCTTGTAGATATAAAGTCAGAGACAGTAGCTTCTCTGTTGTTGCACAGTTTGTGTTGGTTTACATCTAGTCCTTCATCAGTGGACACAGGACACTGAATGTTGGATGTTTTTGATTCTCAGACCAGCAGTGTCACTGAGGATTTTAAAAACTCCAGCAGCGTTGCTGTGTCTGATCCACTCACACCAGCACAACACACACTAACACACCACCAGTATCACTGCAGCACTGACAATAATCCACCACCCAAATCATCACCTGCTCTGTGGTGGTCCTGACCATTGAAGAACAGGGTGAAAGGGGGGCTAGCAAAGAATGCAGAGCAAAAGATGGATTACAGTGTGTAGCTGTAGAATTACATTGTCCTCCTGTGAACAGTGGCAATGAGAGAATGGAGAGTGCAGAAAAAAAGGAGGTGGTCCTTTTACAGTTCAGAGTTTAATTCACTTTTGCAGCACTGTCCTAAAATCAAGGAGGAGGGAGGGGGTAGTTTCCTTCCATTCACCAGAAGTTACATACTGCAGTCTCTGCAGTGCTGCATCTGGAGTAGCAATGACAGAGTCTCCCCTAGGTTAATATTGTTGCAATTGTAAGGTAAAAATATTGCCTAGGTTTTCTTTAATGCCACCTATAGCAGGTTACAACTGGCCCTGTCCTGTTCAAAAACTGTGAGTGAATAAGAACACAGTGCAGGGGAAAAACGCGAAGAAGAAACATATTTTGGCATACAAGGAAATGATGCTACAAGCAAACACCACCAGTCATACGTGCAATAAGAAAATCACAGGAAAAACACTTGTGCGTACACAGTAAAATGACTGATTATGAGTGAAGAAAAACAGAATAAAATAACACCTAATCAGACATAAATTGCACATGATTTTCTTACTGCAGTCATTTGTAAAGAGAGCATTAGATTACCATATCTCAGTTTAGGCAAGTTATTTCTAAGAAAGTAAAGCCAAGTCAAGTTAATTTTTGTACCTTAATTTGACTGAGAAATAAATTTTATATAATTTATTATTAAAATAATTACATTTTTAACTTAAAGTAACACTACGTAAGATTTATACTTTAATATTACAGCTTCAACATCATTGTGATGATCCATTGAGCTGTAATATGGAGAAAAGAGTAGCTGTCTTTGCTACTCCAGGCTCAGCACTGCAGAAACGGCAGTATATAATATAATGTGGAGGAGGGTAGGAAACCACTGCTCTCCCTCTACTTCCCATTGATTTCAGTACAGTGCTGTTAATTTGAATTACACTATGGGGGAGCCCCAGGAGAAAAAAAAATCTAAATCTTTCCTTTAAGAAGCTTGGTTGACAAAATTATAAATTAACTATTTTAAGTTAGAAAAATAACATTTTATGTTTTACATATATTAGTATTGTACAGTGGAACCTCTACCTACAAATTTGATCCGTTCAGTGACCCGGTTCATAAGTAGAAAAGTTCGTTTCTCGAGTCAATTTTTACCCATTTAAAATAATGCAAAAGCAATTTATGTGTTCCAGCCCACCCCAAAAGTCACCCTTTTTGCACTGATATATATTTACAAAACTCTCAAATTAGTACAAAAAAATTAATGTAGCATTACTAAAAATAAAAAAGAAATACAGTGGTAACAGTAATAAAAAGAAATAAAAAGTGGTTACATATCGCTACCTTGAAGACGTGACGACTGGCTGGAGCAGTAACACAGGCACTGGCTGTATGACGGGAGGTGGGGGGTGGGTGGAATAACGGAGAGTAGGCGGGTGAATGTGGGGAGACGAAGCGTAGATACGACTTAACTTAGCACGAATCTCGATGTCTGCTATTTACACTAATGCTAAATTGCTAAAACTACAATTTGCTAATCTTAAAAGCTCACTCAAGTCTGGCCGCGCTGGGAGACTCGCCTATTGGGGTCAGTGGCCATTTCCAGTCGCCGTGGCCGATTCAGTTCCCCGTCCAGTTCATGTTACTTGAGTAGGCAAGAACACGCATTCAAGAAATCACCTTGCGCGCGACATTTACGGAAGCCGAAACACAACAAAAAGTACTAAATAACGGATAACACAATCCGCTTTGAAAAAAAAGAAGATTTATGCAGACGTTTCTTAATAATAATTTGTCTAATATAATTAAAAAAAGCTAACGGAACGATTTGTGTGTTTTATTAAGTACAATATAAACAATTTATGGAGTGAAATACGATTTTAATATTTTAAAAATGTTAATTGAGTGAATGAAACATTTATGCATGACTATGTAATAGGCATTTATTCAGGGATTATTATCATTAAAATAAAATAAAACAAACAAATACAAATGAGGCTGGATTTCAGTCAGGTGAAATAGTCTGTCCAGATCATTCATTCACAAATCATTCCGTTAGCTTTTTTAATTATATTAGACAAATTATTATTAAGAAAACTCTGCATTAATCTTTTTTTTTTTTCAAAGCGTATTGTGTTATCCGTTATTTAGTACTTTTTGTTGTTTCGGCTTCCGTAGATGTAGCACTCGGTCGCGCGCAGGGTGATTTCTTGAATGCGCGCTCTTGCAGACTCAAGAAACATGAACTGGACGGGGAACTGAATCGGCCACAACACCGGCTCGGCGGAGGCTTCGTTGGTGGAGGCAAAAAATATTCAAATGCCCGGTTCATAACTTGGAAAGTTCGTTAGTATAGGCGTTCGTTAGTAGAGGTTCCACTGTATTGTAATTAAATGAAAAAGTGTAATGAAAATATAAATTTAATTGTAAGCCATAGTTAAAGGTGTTGTTGGGGGGGGGGCCTGCTAAACCAACAGTTTTGTTTTTGGATTTAAATGTATTTATTTATTTATTGAAAATAAAATACTGTTTTTGAAAGTCTGAGAATGTTCGAAAATAAAGTGACGGGGCATAACTATATTGAGACGTGCTAATTTAATTTAAATATGTGCATGTTCATTTTTCAGCAGCTCCATCCAACAGTACTAGCAATTGTGGGCTACCACTGACTGCCCTTTCCTGCTGCCACTGACTGCTCCTTCTTGCTGCCATCTGCCAATTAGAGATTAATCCTCTCTCCATTTTCAGTAATATGGCTATGTTTTGGCCGTTGTCTGACATTTTAATGTCTTCAGACTCTGACTGATTAAATATTTCTGTTCTGTAATCATCCACATGTTTTGAAATGACTACTGGACCTTAGCTTAGGCGTCAACTCATTCATATTTATACCCTTATAAAACGAAGTCAAGGATGACAGCTTAAATACACAGGTGGATCTAAACAAATGAAACACAAAATAGACCATTTTGTTCATGTACCCCTCTTTCTGATCCATGACCCATGACTTACTGAGAATAAATAAATTCACAAAACATATCCAGGCAACAGCATCCTATCTACCAGCCATAAAATACCTGCTTTGCGATGGTTGTGTGGAAGTCTTGACATTTGAAGAACAGTATGAATGGGACAAATTAAATATGCAGAGCAACTACCATCTGTAATTGTAGAACTACAAAGTGCTGCGAGAATGGACAGTGTGTATAGACACAAGATGTTGTTCATAATGTTACAGCTAGTGGATGGATTGACAAAGACCCTGTAATGTGTGTAATTTTGTCAAATTTCTCACTCCAGATAATCCTGAGCAGTTAATCAAAGTGTCAGGCACTTACTTAAACCTGAAACAGTAAAGGAAGGTCAATTCATATTTTTTCATAGATTTTTATAGCTACACTGTACCAAAGCAGAAAGAGCTGGAATGAAAGAAGGCTGTTGCTCTTTGTCATTGGAATGCAGTGTGCATTAACATGTCCTCTCACCCAATGACACAGACCACACTGAGTCTACATCGAGAGACTGACCAGCAGATTGGCTACATCTGGACATTAGGCTTGTGCTGATGTTCCACCTGAAGGTCGGGGGATGGGGGGTCGCTAATTGCAGAAGCATTGGCAGGTGTTGAGGGAAGTTATAACCCAGAGAAAAAGCCTGTTTTGGGGATGCCAGCCTGCTAACATCTTCTATTAACACAATCACAACACATAGCCACAGGGCCCTGGGATTCTGCTATGAATTGGCTAAAGGTTTGTTGACACCATGCTTTATTTAGAGAATTCAGCTACATTTGGGTTCACCAAAGTATTACAGAAAAGCAGAAATTGAAATGCAATGTTCTGGAGCAGCTGCACATGAACCAAACATCACCATGCTCAACGTCAAGTGTCAGCCTCTCGGCTTGGGGCAGTGAAGCAATGTGTGAGTAGCTTTAGCTTGATTAAGAAATAAGCACATAATACTCTGTCCTTTATCTTTGTAAATTTCCTAAAATATTTTTCAACTGAAAATATCCATAACTAAGCCTTTCCTTTATTCTTCTACTTTCTTTATCTTTCTTCCACATCCTCTTAATCTTTTCTATAGTTGAATATATTTCCCCACTAATGTTCCTAAAAGAACAACTGGGTCAGAACAAAATCTTGCATAGGTATAAAATAAAAATGACAGCTGCCCTTTACATTGTGACAAAGTTTGATAATGTAAAAACCAATAATAATGCTCCAAAGTGATCTCAAAATTACATTTGGCATCATGACTTACATTTAATAATCATGTCCTGTGAATATATATATATATATATATATATATATATATATATATATATAAATGGGATTTGTGATTTTGATCAGACACACACACACTTGGGTGATATAAAAATATGCAATAGGAGCTGTGTCAAGAACTGAAGAATGTATTTACTGGAGCACAAATAGGAATTGGGACTATTGGGTAAAAATATAGCCAAGAGGCTGTTGCTTGTTGTTCCTGACTCAATTTGGAAGATGATTTTCTGCATGTCAGCTTGCTCTGCTGTTTTATTTTCCTTTTGTCAAATTAGAACTCAATAACATTTTTCACAGTGACTTGGTGTAAATGCTTTTCTGGGTATGACTGGGAATCATGCAGCATTTCAGCCTTAGACCCTCTGAGGTCTAAGAGCATCTTGTGGATTTTGGAATATCTTCTTAAATTTACCTTTAAATGCACTTGATCCCCATGTGATTTATTTCATTTGGCCCCAAAACTAAAAAGCTGAAAACTGATTTTAAAAATTATTCTCTTGTAAAAACAACTTTTCTAATGACTGTCCATTGTTCAATTCACTAAAAGTATATGGACGCACAAATCCACCAATTACACATAGTGGGAAGCAAGTCTTGGGTATCTCAACCCTGTTCATATATTCCTAACTCTGAATGTGAGTCACATACAAATATGCAATAATATGTAATATAAATGACAGACTGCATTCTCAGGAAATGTTGTAACCACATCTCTGTGCTCTGTAATATTAAAAACATTGATAAACATCTAATTTGATGCAAGGGAGCACTCAATGACCTCGGTGGGTTTATCCAGACTGAAACATTTCCAACTGAGATTGGCCAACATGGGGCACATTTTCCCTCTTATGAAAGAATAAAAAAACATACTTCTATAAAAGTAACTCACAACAGTGTTCAATTTGGAATCTTGGGTTCTTTTGAGGTTGAGATAATGGTAATTAATTCATTCATTCATTTATTTTCTGTAACCGCTTATCCAATTCAGGGTCGCGGTGGGTCCAGAGCCTACCTGGAATCATTGGGCGCAAGGTGGGAATACACCCTGGAGGGGGCGCCAGTCCTTCAGAGGGCAACACAGGCACACACACACACATTCACTCACACCTACGGACACTTTTGAGTCGCCAATCCACCTGCAACGTGTGTTTTTGGACTGTGGGAGGAAACCGGAGCACCCGGAGGACACCCACGCAGACACGGGGAGAACACACCAACTCCTCGCAGACAGTCACCCGGAAATCGAACCCACAACCTCCAGGCCCCTGGAGCTGTGTGACTGCGCCACCCGAGATAGTGGTAATGAATTTAACTATTATTCATTCTTTAGTTAGACCCGATTTTTTTGTTGTTGCTGTTGTTGTTTTATAATGGAGGCCCTGATCATATAATCTCAGGAATCGTCTCAGATGCACTGTAAAAATCCCTCACTGCAATGTTACAACATCTAGATTAAGCCTTTCTTTTAGCTTCATTTTACTTCCCTTAAGTTCAGAAGGAACACAGGAAAAGCAAGTGTACACAACCAATTATTGACCATAAGCAACCCCAATTCTAATGAAGTTGGGACGTTGTGTTAAACAAATAAAACAGTATTGAATGATTTGCAAATCGTTTTCAACATATATTCAGTTGACTACACTACAAAGACAAAATATTTAGTGTTCAAGCAGAAACTTTTTTTTTTTTTTGCAAATATTCACTCATTTTGAATTTGAGGCCTGCAACATATTCCAAATACGTTGAGGGCATGTTTACCACTGTGTTACATCACCTTATCTTTTAACAACACTCAGTAAGCATTTGGAAACTGAGGACACCAATTGAAGCTTTGTAGATGGAATTCTTTCCCATTCATTCTTGATGTACAACTTCAGTTGCTCAAAAATCCGGGGTCTCCGTTGTATTTTGCTCTTCATAATGCGCCACACATTTTGAATGGGAGACAGGTCTGGACTGCAGGCAGGCCAGTCTAGTACCCTCACTCTTTTACTCTGAAACCATGCTGTTGTAACACCTTTCATGTACCTTTTTGAAATATACCTTTCAGCATTAATGGTGCCTTCACAGATGTGCAAGTTACCCATGACATGGGCACTAACACACTCCCATACCATCAGAGGTGCTGGCTTTTGAACTTTGCACTGATAACTATCTGGACAGTCCTTTTCCTCTTTGGCCCAGAGGACACAACAGCCATAATTTCCAAAAACATTTTGAAAAGTGGACTTGTCAGACCACATGGCACTTTTCCACTTTGCGTCAGTCCATCACTGATGAGCTTGGGCCCAGAGAAGCTGGAGGCTTTCTGGGTGTTGTTGATATGCATGGTATTTACATGGTAAGGTTTTAACTTGCACTTGCAGATGGAGTGACAAACTACATTCACTGACAATAGTTGTCTGAAGTGTTCCTGAGCTCAGCTGGTAATATCCATTAAAGAATTATGTCAGTTTTTAATGCAGTGCTGCCTGAGGTACTGTTGGTTTTTGGACTTGCTGCTTACTTGCAGAGATTTCTCCAGATTCTCTGTAACTTTTGATGATGTTATGGACTGTATATGATGAAATCCCTAAATTCCTTGCAATTGTACATTGAGAAACATTGTTCTTAAACTGTTGGACGATTTGCTCACGCAGTTGTTCACAAAGTGGTGACCCTCACCCCATCTTTGCTTGTGAACAACTGAGCCCTTCGGGGATGCTCTCTTTATACCCAATCATGACACTCACCTGTTTCAATTAACCTGTTTAACTATGGAATGTTTCAAGCAGGTGTTTTTTGAGCATTCCTTAACTTTCCCAGTCTTTTGTTGCCCCTGTCCCAACTCTTTTGGAATGTGTTGCAGGCCTCAAATTTGAAATGAGGGAATATTTGCAAAAAAACAATACATTCTATCTGTTTGAACATTAAATATCTTGTCTTTTAAATGTATTTAACTGAATATAGGTTGTAAAGGTTTTTCAAATCATTGTATTCTGTTTTCATTTACATTTTACACAATGTCCCAACGTCATTGGAATTGGGGTTGTAGTTTTGGAGGGTTCTATATCTACTACAAGTGTACTTATTAAATATTATCATAGAATATAATGCTCTCTGCCATGGGTGACATTTGAGACTCACATCAAGGGGATCCATAAATATTTGGATCCAAATCAGTGTAATAAATAAATAAATAAACACATATAGTAAAAATGATCTGAAGTAAAAACCCATATGTTTCAAAGTATAACCCTTAATGAAGCAGAAGACTGCGCCCACTGGTCACAGCATCAAATGCACATATGTTTTTCCACAAATCCATGTGAATGTACTATTCAGTATTCAGTGCAGCACGCATGTATGACGTGCTTCTCATCGGCACTGTCAGAAGCAACTTAAAGAGGTTACTGATGTTTAGTCACCTAGGTTGGATGCTTTAAACAGTGCTAATCCTTGTTCAGTGGCAGCATGGTGACACGGCAGGTAGTGTCGCAGTAACCCAGCTCCAGGGACCTGGAGGTTGTGAGTTCAAGCCCTGCTGTCTGTGAGGTGTTTGGTGTGTTCTCACTGTGTTCACATGTGTTTCCTGTGGGTGCTCTGGTTTCCTCCCATGGTCCAAAAACACATGCTGGTAGATGGATTGGCGACTCAAAAGTGTTTGTTTGTATGTTGCCATGTGAAGGACTGGTGCCTCCTCTAGGGTGTGTTCCTGCCTTGCACCCTATGATTTCTTCTGATGACACAGCACTGAAGAGTGACAGCTCTGTACTTCTGTTTGGGAAATCCATAACATTGACAAATAAATGGCTAAATGCTTCAAAATGTTGATTAGCTGGGGTTGAGACTGGAGCAGAAAGGTAATGTTTTCAGAGTTTGGCTCATTTTGGCTTTATCTCACTTGTTAAAAAACAAGCTGTGATGTCTGAAAAGACACATACGCATTTGCAGAATGCATTTTTTTCCTATTAAAAAAAAAAACTTTCATCTGACAATAGTAAAAGGACCCCCAATGGGATAAGCTGTAGAACTCCATTAGGATACAAATTGAAGCTGTTTTTCTTTTGTAGTGTGTGGAGGAACAAAATATGAGAGCAAAAACACATTAGGTGAAAAAGCAAAGTGATGAGTGTGCCAGTGTGGTTGGAAAATACCAGGCCAGACAGACTCTGATGGGATAGTACACCCCACTGATCACTTGGAAGTCTCAGTTTAGATGAGACAGAGTAAAAGATAAGAGAAAGCTGTCAGAAGGGATTATTCTGCCAAAGTCAGCATGAGTTTAAATCCTTTGGAAGATGCAGTCCTTTGGGAAAACTGTTTCTTACTTTACACTGTGGGCACTTTTTCTAATAGGATTTTAGCTGAATTTTACTTAGTAAGCACTGAGAAACACAATAGACATATAAAGTAAACAGGTATGTGGTTTGCAGCCATCCAGTTATACCTTCTGCTGTGAAAAACTACCTGGTTTTGATCTGGTCAAACTCCACTGGACTTGTAGCAAGTCAATTCAGCCATGACGGTGAGGGAATTCTTCAGCTCACAGCAGTGAGAAACTTCCCAAATAGTTGGCCAGTCAATCTCTTTTGGACTGAAGACAAGGTTTCTGGCTCAGGTTTGTGACAAATCATTTCAGCTACCAGGGTGCAAAGGTCCTAGGCTCAGACCTAGTGTAGTCAGCCTTTGTGATGCCACGTTGCTTGGCATTCAGTGACAGAAAATGTAATGTAGATTAACACAATTTGCTGTTTAATGGGTGACAAACAACGTGTTACAATACTATTTTTGCCTGTGTAGAGAAGCAGAAACAATGGCACTTTCACTGATTACACTGCAGCTGCTCTACAGCAGTTAGCCTACACTCTCCTGTTTAGACAAGTTCATTCCAATATGACATCAGACAATGTGACACTTGGCTCAAACAAAAGACAGCAGGATTCAGATATGACTTAAATAACCTTGACCTAGCTGTGAGAAACTGGTGAGCTCTAGGTTTATTAAATACCTGCCTCCTGTGCTCAGTCAGGGATCAGCTTCATGTCTGTCTTCCCTTGCATTTTTCAGGCTCTGCCTGGCATGTTTATATTCTGACTGTACACAAATGAATGATTGAATAAGATGTGCCATTTTATTTATTTAAGTTCAATTTTAAATTTAAAACACAAGACAGAGTAAACAGTGGGTGGATTAAACAATAATTAAATTACTTACATTGCTTTGCAGTATCCAGTTGTGCACTTCACCACATCTACAGAGAATGCATTAACCTCTAGGCTCTGACTATTGAATAAACATGCTAATAAACTAAGCAATTGATCTTGGTCTTCATGTGTATCTTGTTTATTTCTTTCATACATTCAATTATTGATTGTCTGTAAGCGCTTATCCAGTTCACGGTTGGGTGAGTCTGAAGCTTACCCAGAATCACTGGGCGCAAAGCGGGACCACAACCTGGAGGTGGCGCCAGTCCTTCACAGGGCGACACACATACACACACCTATGGACACATTTGAGTCACCAATCCACCTACCAATGTGTGTTTATGGACTGTGGAAGGAAACCCATGTGGACACAGGGAGAACACACCAAACTCCTCCATTTGCAATCTCTGTCAAAATGTAATAAACTCTCCTGTATTAAAACAAAACTAAATATCTTCAAAATAAACTTTAACCTGTCTATTAAACTTTTCTGGTATCTGGAAAAATCCAAATGCATTACATAATTATAGGTTATATGGCAATGAACCAAACACATTAGCTAAGTCTAGAAAAAAACACCCTCTCTCTTTGCTTCCTGAATCTGATGCCAGATCATGCTGCTATTCTCCAAGTAATCTACAACACCAGAACCCCCTGCCTTTTGTACTGACATATCAATTAATTCATGGGCTTTCCTGTGTGCAGCCAGTCTCCAAGCTATCACACTAAAGAAAACGTTACCCTCCACATTAAGAAGATCTATAGGTTGACACTTTCTGTACCCACAGCATCCTTCTCATTTGGAATAATCCCCCCCCCACTCCCCATATAACAATATTTATATTCCACAAAAGTTTCAAGAAGTCAAATGAATATTTGTACACCCAACTTATCACTCCACAAAGCCCTGGTGCAGAACCTGCCTTTGCAAGTGCACCACGTCTTGAGCCTCACTCGAGGTTGGTGGGCTACCACCCATTTTCTACTCTATTTCACCTACTTGTGGAATACCTAGTGGCAATTACAGCTCCTTTGCCTTATTCCTATCTGTATACACACCATGTAAAATTTTTTTTTCTAACTTTTAAATTCCCAGACTTCTCCTTACTAATAAAGTCTTCACGTAATTGAAAGTGTTCCTAAAAAATTTTGCCCAATCACACAAACTCTGCACTCATCCAAACTGCCAACCTACCCTTCAGCATTTTCTGCAGCGTATTAATACACTTTGTTTCTCCCCAAATATTAACCTCCGTTGCTTTCTAAGAGACATTAACTCTAGAATGAATCTATTTATACTTGCCGTCTTGACTTAAATATGTTTTGTCCCGTTTAATTTTACTGCAACCTAACAAACCTTGCCATTCCATATTCATAAATACCTTTTCTTAAACTGTTCAGTGTCTCTCTGCTCAGTCCTGTAAACTAGCAGCTATGCCTTTCAGATTATCTCTTCCATCCAATCTTATCTACTGCACCTGCCTATCTTCCCTCTTTTCAATAGTGAATTAATTTTCCTTTCAACACTTGTTTCACCCACTCCTGCTCTCCACCATTCATGTGGCATCTGTCCACCTTCTTGTAGAACTGTGCTAGAGTTCTCCTTAGTAGTAACAAGTTCTCTTTCCTTGATGAATGATCAATCCTTTCACTGATGTTATATTTTTTCCATTCACAAATGCACACCTGCAACCTCTTTCTTCTCTTCTCTTTCATTCAGTTAAATGCACGTAGTTAAACACACCATGGATATTACTGCTATAAGTTGCTAGCCCACGACAGTTCCACTAGTGTCTATTCCAGCATGGTACCATGATAGGGTGCTACCTGTGCAACAAGTCCAGTCATGAAATTTCCTCATGGTTAAACATCCCACAATCAACTACCAGTGGTATTATAACAAAGTGGAAGTGAGAGACATAGAATGCTGAGAACTACTTTCCAGGACATTCTGTTATTTTGTGAACAGTAGTAAGGGTAGTAGGGTATAGGGTATATTAGAATATATCCTTGTATTTTATTTAACAGGGCCTAGTATTTCATTTTGCCTCAATTTCCACTTTTCTTATTTGACACTGTCACAATAAAGCTTTACAGATCCACAAGAGACTGTCCTCACTCTGTCACTCTCTCTTGATCTTTCTCTCTGTCTATTAAGATACACATTCTACATATCATTTTGTATAATTTGCACCAAAGGAGCTCACACTGACAGTAACAAAGAGGAGCACTCTCATGTTATTAGCCCAGCTCACAGAAGAAACCAACTTTAATTAGGAGCTCTGATTGTTAAGAAAGTCTCTTGTGGGTCTGGCAGCGATAAGAACTCAGAGCAAATAAAAGGAGAACACTGAGAAATAAATGTCCAGCAGAGCCCAGCAGAACTGAAGCAAACATTTAACCCACTTGGAGGAGCAATGCATTACAAACATGCATTAACAAATAGTGATAAAAATGCTTTGAGAATTTCATAAACAAGCATTGAAAATATGGAAGAATATGAAGTAAGATGCATCAGTATAGGAGCCAAAGGTTACTATGCTCAATGCTAAATGTGTGCTTGAGGGGTTTAACATTTCCCAGCACTGGACTGTGAATCATTGGAACTGTGTTCTCTGGGATGATGGAACATGATCCAGTATCCCACCTGGAGTGGATTTGATGATCCACAACACATCCACAACTTATCTCGGTAATTCATGGCTTGATACTGATCAGCATCCAAGTGACTTATTGCTAGTCTCTGACTCTCATCCCATCGATTTGACTCTGACTAGTGACTCTTCTCTTCTAACCAGCTCAACACTACCAAGTTAATATATTTAAGTATCACACATGGTACATGGGATGTCACTTGAAACAGATTTTGATTTTGAGCCTCAGTTGATTTCAGCGTGACTAAAGTGTTAAAATGATGATGAATGGAAAAAATAAAAAAATAAAATTCAAGTAAATAAATACTCTTAGATTTATTAAAATCAGTACAATGTGGGCCTTTTGTTTGTACAAAACAATGGTGTGCTTGGTTTTAACGTAACTTTATTCTTTCATAGTTATTTACAAGTTTCTGACCACTTATAAAATGTGTTCGAAGTGCTACCCATTGTGTTGGATTGTCAATGCAACCCTCTTCTCCCACTCTTCACACACTGATAGCAACACAGCAGGAGAAATGCTAGCACAGGCTTCCAGTATCCGTAGTTTCAGATGTCCATTGTTTTTCTTGTGAAATTCCTAATAAGTTTGATGTGTCACATGACCCTCTTCCCAAGTTTGGGAAGAGGCCACCAGAGGCCAATGGCCACTGTGGTCACCACCCATCTTGAAAATTTCCCCCCTCCCATATACTAATGTTCCACAAACAGGAAGTTAATATCACCAACCATTCCCATTTTATTAAGATGTATCCATATAAATGGCCCACCCTGTAGAATAATGTGATTGTGTCATTTGATTATGTTCCTAATATAACATATTTAAACAACATATTACTGGAGTGTACTAGATGCTTTACAGCATGTGCAACATTTGTTTATAATTGCGCAAGTTCATTTTATGATCAAATATGACTGTATTTAGTGCTAATGTATGAGGCCCACTGCTTAAAAAGAGAGTGTTTTTTAGTTGTTGGGCTTTACCATAATCTAAAGACATTAAAACATTAAACTAAAAAATATCTCCATCTCGAATTATTTCTCAAATATATTTTTTCTAAACTGATTTCTCTGTAGGGTGGAATGGTGGCGCAGCAGGTAGTGTCGCAGTCACACAGCTCCAGGGACCTGGAGGTTGTGGGTTTGAGTCCCGCTCCGGGTGACTGTCTGTGATGAGTTTGGTGTGTTCTCCCTGTGTCCGCTTGGGTTTCCTCCGGGTGCTCAGGTTTCCTCCCACAGTCCAAAAACACACGTTGGTAGGTGGATTGGCGACTCAAAAGTGTCCGAATGTGTGAGTATGTGTGTGTTGCCCTGTGAAGGACTGACACCTCCTCCAGGGTGTATTCCCGCCTTGGCCCAATGGTTCCAGGTAGGTTCTGGACCCACCATGACCCTGAACTGGATAACCGGTTACAGATAATGAATGAATTAATGATTTCTGTGTGCTGTGGCTGTGTTTCGGTATAATGTTTGTGTGTAAATTTAAAACCTACATTGTTTGAATCAAAGCAAATACTGGGAATAGAAGTTGTATTAATCCACATGCTTTAATTTAAGGGTATACAGAGGATGACTCACAAAGCACACACTAAACCTCCAGGCTAACTGCATAATTAAATGTTTAAGTCCTGCTTGGGATATTCATAGATAATACCCAGAACAAGGCTAATACACTGAAAGTTAAATGAATCACATTTAAAGTTAATGAGGTTTGTACATTTAGTTGCCAATTGATTAAGTATTAAAATAAATAAATAAATAACCAAATAAATAAATAAAACATTTTCAATAAATTCCTGGGAAAGTTTATGCAGAAAATAGTATTTGACGTGATACTAACCTATTATAGTGATGGTAATAAACTATTTGGTTGAAATTTTAAATGGCACTTAAAGGGCAGCTTTTTTATGTCAAAAAAGAAGATAAAATATTTTAGCCCAACATCAGTCATATGCATAATGGGCAGCAATGTCCTAATGATTAGAGAAGAGGGGTTAAGACTGGGTTTGGTACCGGCCAGAACACTGGGGACAATAGAAGTGAAGGGACAGCACTGTCCTTCTCCCTCAGTGTACAGCTGAGGTGCATTTGAGTAAGGCACCAAACCCACAACTGCTGCAGTTGTACAATGACAAATAATTGCTCTTATTGGCTCTGGTCCATTGTGTCTTGTACAGTTTTTCAGCAGAATTCTACCGTATGCATTAATAAACAATGGCCTAAATTCCCAGCCAGGTGTTTCTCCATCAGATCCATGCAAACACATTTTGGGAGGTTGCAGCTTACAGCTCAGCAACCTGAGCATACAAATAATTAAGTCAACTAATAATACCAGCATTTGGATTTGGACACAGAATTCATACACAAATATAATCCACTAGCCTGACAAATTACTCTATGTTCTAATAAAGGGTTCCGCAGTAACTGCCAATATTTCTATATTTTATTTATAAAAAATAAATTCATTAATAAATCTTTAATAGTTTTGTAATACCCTTTACTGCTGATTGTTTGGTTATTGTTTACTAGAACTCTTTAATGTGATGCTTTCTTAAAGACATTTTTAGTGTTTATCAGCAAGATTTCCTGATGAACTGTGCAGCAAGACATAGACTTTAATCATGAATTGTATGCCTACAATGTGCACCTATTCTGACAAGTGTCAGATCTTATCAATATGATATTAAGTATTCATACAATAAGCCAAATAAATTGGCAAATCAGTGTATATTAAGTCTAGGCTTAATCTTTATCTTGAATGGAGAGCATTACCAGTTAAAGCTGTGGTGATTGGCAGTCAGCTGGCCCCTAGCTCATTAGTCCCTCATTTAGCTTCAGTTGCAACTTACTTTTGCTCATTAGTAGAAGCCAATCAAATGGGACATGCCCTCCCAGGGTGTGTTCAGGACAATGTTCATGACCTTCCTCATTAAGCCCTGACATTCTTTCACCCATTGGTTTCTTCTAAGGCTGGAAAAAATGTTCTTTCCCAGAAAAACTTTTTTTTTTCCAGACTCCCCTGTATTTGGGAAACAGTGAATAAGACTTATAAGCCCAAGTAATTTCTGGAGAACTGATGTACTGATGTGTTTGAACCATAGGGCCTGTCTAGTCCAATCAGCAGGCAAGACTATTCAACCCAAGTCTGAGTGTTCAGAATAAAGAGGCTGAATGTCAGCATAAACTGTTGTAAGCCTGTTTTGGCAATAAGATCAGAAGAAGTCAGGATTTTTTTTATATTTAGAATGAGTTAAACTTTAAAAGGCAGTTCATTTTGTTATGAGAGAACCTTTATTCCCAGAGCACAACATCATGCATGGTCATGAAAGACACTGTTTTAGCCCAATTAGACTTTACACAAGTTTTAACTCTCCCAGTGCATTAATGGGCATCTGTCCAGTGTCCTCTTAATCCGATTTCACAACAGAAGTGGCCTTGCGTGCAAGGAACGTTTGGTTTGTGATGATTTTTGTTGTGAAAAGTGCTATATAAATAAAATTTGATTGATTGATTTATTGATAATGACATGTTTTGTCTTACATCTTTACTTATAATTTAGATCTGTAAGGTAAGGCCCTAGAAATCCAATGTTTATTTTTCTTCATTTGATGCTGTGGATTTCTAGCCACAAAAAAATGAGACAGGAGTTATCACAGGTTTCATGTCAAAATCATAAAGGTCTGACCTTAACAACATGTATAAAATATGCTCATGAATTTGTAACATCTACTCACTGTGAAAAATCAACCTCAACTCTGACCCCTAATCGTACATCTAAGCTAATAAAAATGTTAGAAAACATCCAGGATTTAGTTATACAACACTACCAGTGGACAGGAACTTGCTTAGCGATCATAAAATTATCATGGAATATAGTTACTCATAATATAGAAATGCAATAAATATCCAGGGACCTTCTTTTTTTCTAAAGTATCTGGGATACTGCTAAATGTTCAACTTCAGCACCTTCCATTTAATATCAGAAAAATGTAGATGTCAAAGCTAACACTGCTTTTCACACAGGGGGTCTTGTTTGAGGGTTGGTCTTGGAAGTAGCAGCAGCCATCTGACCAAATTAAGAACCCAAGGTGTGAATTACAGAGATTAGAGAAATTCATACACCACTGCCCCTGAAATGAATGTGGATGTTTTTGCAAAAATGTTTAAAACATGTTTAAATAAATTGTCAAACCCAGTGGCATACCATGCCAACCCCCAGCACTTGGCTGTGGAGTGGGAAAATTTGTGTTCTCTGGAATGAGTGTGAATAACTTTGGTGATTAAAGGAATAACCATCCAAGCCCCATGGTTAGATGCCATCAAATACATATAGAAATATTTCAGCATCTAGTGTAAAAGTAGACTATTAATGCCCATGGTCTCAGAAATAACATCAGAAGATCTAGATGAAGTAGTTCTAAAGCATGTATTTTTATACCAGGGTCAGTCTATTTCTGTTGACCAAAAGCTAGCTTAGCGTGAATTTCAGGGGCCAGAAGTCTGCTTGTGTTCCCACTTCACTCTCATGTCGTACTAAATTATATGATATGTCAGGATGCCTCTGGCTGATGGTAATGGTGATGCTAATGATGGCGCCATCCTCTGGGTCCACTATTCTTTCACGTTTCATATTCCAGCTCCCATTAACACTGCACTTTGCTATTCCACATCAACCACGGCAACCGTACTCCCAGCCAAAAATAGTAACAACCTTATTCAAAATCATTCTCAAAAAACTGAAGAGGACATGGATTTGACTCCAAAGTCACAAAACCTGATATACACTATATTAATCTGTTCTGATGAGTGAGTTCAGCAAATTGCTGACATAAGTGTGTAGTTGCTCAGACCATTTTTTAAGAAACCATTCAAAAGCACTGAGCATATAAATGGGTGCTCGGCCGCAGCTGCACCTAAATCATCAAGTTCAAAGCCAAGTGTGAACTAGAGGGTTATAAACCTTGCAACACTGGTCTTTGGAACAGTGGAACTGCATCTACAGTAATAGAGATCCATCCCATACATTTGAGATGACATCAGTACTTGAGCAAATGCCCTTTCGCCTAAATGTAATCAAATTCTCATGGCAATGCTCCACCATCTAGTATGAACCATTCCCAAAGAGAAGCTGGCAATCCTTCCAGAAGAACAGGAACTGTGAAAAAGAGGGAATCTATGGTCTTTATGGATTACAATAACTTGAGAAGGAATGTTGTATAAAAATACATATAGAGAGTGTCTATATGCATTTTGCACATACAGTGTTTGTAAAAGCCTTAATTTGAATTTGTGCAAGACACACAATGTACATCTTCAGTGCCCTCTAGTTTAGAGGAGAGGTTTTTAAATTGGTGTTTAAACTTCTGTAGAATTTATTCATGTTTTTTTATTGTTTTGATGTTGTTTCTTTATGGGGACACAGAGAGCAGTTATGTAAATGTGTCAGCGTAGGCTTTTGTATGGAGGCTTGTCTGTGGGCTTTGCAGGAAAAGTCATTATCATAAGCCTGTTAAAAGGACAGCAACACAGCAGTTTTTTTCAGGTGTTTGCTGCTGATTATACTGTTGACTAATGATGCCATCACTGTGCAGACTGATAGTGACTCTGCTCAAACCTGAGACTGGGAGAAAGTGTAAATGGCAATACATGAGGGAAATATATAACTAACTCATCTTAATATCCTAACATAGCTAACAACAAAGAACCACTTGTATGACTTAATTTGAAGCTTATAAAGCTAATTAGGTTTATACTGTTTGTTTGTTGGCATTGCTAGCACTGAGCCAACTATTATAAACTAGCATACAACAGCACAATATGAAAAGCACATTTCACTGTCAAATTTCACCAGTCGACCTACTGTCACAAAGATTTTAAAATCTGATCTGGAACGCCATTCTATTTTTTATAAGTTTTATCCTATACTACAAATTATTAAGACAAACATTAAATCTAATTTGCTTGAATATTTACCATTTTAAATAGCTAGAAATGTGTTTGTGTTGATATAATTTATCTTTTACCTCTTTCTTAGTTTTCATTTTGATCATTCTTTTGTTTTATTATATGTTATTCAATTTAATTAAATTTTATTTTAAATAAAAATGTGAATAAAATACAATAGACAATTATAAATACATTTATTAAACAAATTAAACAAATAAATGCATTTGTTTATTTTTCCATACTGTGAGTCATTGTCTTGACACGGTCTTGTCCCCCCACACACACACACTTCTGGGAACAGTGTTCTGGCTCAGTTACAGAGTATAGCAAAACCATGAGATCCCAGAGTAACACAATTGATGCCCTTTCAGAAACTTTCACAATTATTCTGCTGAACCGCCTTAGATTCTTAGTACAATCAGAGTGTCATCTCACATCTCTGAAGGAAGACGGGCGCTTGGGAACAATCATTCTAGCAATTAATTCCATTCACATTTTTGCCGCTGTGTGCTTGCAATAACAATGTTCTGGATGATGCCATTGTGGGTTGTATTCGTGAGAGAGGAATGATTGAATGATCACATTAATTATTGAAAGAGTAAAGGCTTGACACAGACACCATTAATTTGTGTGTGTGTGTGTGTGTGTGTGTGTTGTTCTGTGCTTTAGAGAGTTGGTGTCACTTCTACAGGGCTAGAAAGGAGATAACTAAATGAGGTGAAGCCATTTGAATTGAATGCACATCTCTGAGGCTCTGAGCCTCTAAGGCTGATGGAGACCTTGTCTAATTGGTTCCAGAGACCCAGTCATACTTTCTCTTTCTCTCTCTCTCTCTCTCTCTCTCTCTTTCTCTCTCTCTCTCTCTCTCTCTTCCCAAATGAACAAAAGTTGTTACAGGCCAACCCCCTTTTTTACATTACTGTTGATGTACTGTGATTTTTCATTCACAAGAGAGAACAGTCTGTTGCTTTATTTGTTAATTCAGAATAGTCATGGGGTGGGGCTGGTGGAGGGTCACACCCAGAAATACTGAAATTTTTTATTTTTACTTTTGCTCTTTATTTAACTGCATGTTAACTGTTTTTTTTTTTTTTTACTCTGTAAAGCACTTTGCATTGCACTTGTGTATGATAGGTGCTCTATAAATAAAGTTGTTGTGTCTTACCTTTAGTTTGTTTATTAATTAGCTTAATCTATTAATTAACTTATCTTATCGGCTTAAAAGATACTGTAAATGTCATTACGTTACAGTAAGAATATAAACAAACAGGGTATTGTTTCATTGTAGCCTACACAGTTTGTAGTTGATTATCAGTGCAAATAATTTTAGGTTGTGGTAGCCAGATATAATCAAACTATAGATCCCATTAACATTTTCATTCATTATCTGTAACCGCTTATCCAGTTCAGGGTCACGGTGGGTCCAGAGCCTACCTGGAATCATTGGGCACAAGGCGGGAATACACACTCAAGGGGGCGCCAGGCCTTCACAGGGCAACACACACACACACTTTTGAGTCGCCAATCCACCTACAAACGTGTGTTTTTGGACTGTGGGAGGAAACCGGAGCACCCGGAGGAAACCCACACGGACAACACACCAACTCCTCACAGACAGTCACATGGGGCAGGAATCGAACCCACAATATCCAGGCCCCTGGAGCTGTGTGACTGCGACACTACGTGCTGCGCCACCGTGCCGCCACCGTTTTCAAATGATGAGGAAGCTGCTTTTTACAATGGAAATTTTTTGACCGCTGCAAAAAATTTTTATACTTACCATTGTCTTCATATATCATGCACCTTTATCTCCTTTGCATGACATTCTTTCATTATGTAATAAATAAGCATGTGTGGAAAATATGACTATAGCTAACTACAGTGCAAAACAGAAGACAATCTAACTGTGGTGTCATGGCTTTAAATATGAATAAATAAATATGTGTGTGCACAGATGCAGTGATCTTTAACAATTGTTCATAAATAACACCACAATGTGACAAAATATACAATCTATATACGACAAATGAAAGAGAAAAGCAGCATTGACAGTAATGTATGTAAGCATATGAACAGACACATTAAGTGATTTCATGAAAAATCTGAATTTTAAGAACAAAAAGCAACCTATTCAGTACTGATGCTTCTGTACAGTCTACCAGATGGTAGCCTGGTAAACAGGTTGTGTGCTCAGTGATTGCACTCTGCTGTGAGTTTGAGTCTTTATCAGGTGTCATGACTGGTAAATGTCCTTAAAGGATGGGGATTTGTTGTGTGTCTTCCTCAGACATGATCTCAGCACTTCTATGGGGTGTGTGTGTGGGGAAATTTGTGGCGATGCTTTGGGCTATACTCTATTTTGCTGAAGTCAGTGGGGAGGTTTGATGGTGTAGTTATTTTGGTGCTTCATGGTGATCTCTCACTATTTAAAGAAACATAAACAAACATACACAATGTTTCTCCACAGAAAAGTATGTTAGAATTTTTATTGCAAAACAAATCTGTTGTCAATTTCAGTGTTTAGAAACAGGACCTTCTGTAATGCAGACTCCATATTCAAAGATGGGTGAAAAACAAATTACTTTCAAGCTCTTACTCTTGAAACAGAACTACATAATTGTGTATTCTTCTTTCAATGCAAACTATTTTCTTAGGTACAATTTAATAAGATAACACTTTTAGTACATTGTAAAATAGTTCAGTCCATTCAAAGAAACAAAATAAGTGGTAACAAAGAATTTAACTACTTCGAAATCAACCACTGTTTACAGCATAAACCAGGAAAGACTCTACAACTGTTTCATGTTACCATACCTTGAGTATACGCTGGTCCACCAATTAACTTTTTTTCTACCTCATTTGACAAAATTTTCTCCACCTCTGACTTACCAAGAGTAATGACCTATCATACAAATTTAACATACCGTGTGAAACATAAATGCTCATTTTTAATAAACAGTGAGCACTAATTTACTCTAAGCAAACCTTGCTTCCTAGTTATAGTGGTACTGACTCAATACTTGATAAATATAAGTTACTGTCTAACCTGTTATCTTTCTAAACTGTTAAATCCAGTTTAAATTATACTTAAAACAGAGCTGTAAGTTCCAGTGTTTCAAATTAGCGCTTGTCCTCCATGTTTTTGCTGCCACAAAACAAACCCATGTAAGAGAGTATGTGAACGCCATTGGCTGCATTAAAAAATGATGGAGAGCTAACTCTGGCTGGTGATTGGCTTAATAAAAAGTGACTGACTACAAGTCTCGCTTGTGTAATTGGCTGCAGTTAAAAATGATTGGCATATGCTCCACCCTTTACTCATGCCCACTCCTCCACGTACCTAAAACACATTTACATTTACAGTGTATTTCCCCAACTACTCTGTGTTCTCCTTTTGTGACAAGCACCGACTAGACCTTTCAGCTGCTTCTGATAACTCCTTCACAGCTGCCATTAGTTTTCAGCTCCTAATGCTGAACTGCACAGTCAGCAAACTTGGCTAAAAATCTCTTGACACCAATTTCCACTGGTCTTAAATGCACCTGCCACCCATATTCTCTCACTTCTGCTGCCAAGCTTCACTTTAGAATTTTCAAAAGAATAATCTACTGCATCCTCAAATGAAATTGCTGTTTTTCAGAGTACAACACCATATTTGGCTTAGCCTAGTTAAAGCAATGCAGGTAACATTTTGGCTTGATGGTTAGCCTGTTCTCAGACCTGGGATCTTGGGCCCACCTAGCCAATTCCTTACATCCTTGTTCATAATTCTTTGCATCCTTTCTACTTCTATGATTAGAAGATCATAAACTGGAAGAATAATCGACCCTCTAATATGAGGCAGTAAGCCAAACTGCAGACACCACAGTTTCAGCTTCCATAGCAAACATGATCTATCAATGCTATCAATAGCCTTCAGCAATTCAGCTTTTAGCCACAATTTACTATCATTTTGCTCTGCACTGTACGATCTATCTAAACCCTTCACTGGTCTCTCCAGTACAGAAGGGATCAGCTCTCCTACCAATAAAGTTTTCATTTAACGATCAATAAACTTCTAGACTTGTTCAATTTTAACTTTCAGCTTAGCCCACCTAAGGTTGTCATTTAAATTCCCCAGCAACAGCCATGTACAAGGCACAGTAGTGATCAGGGTCATCATGTCGTCCACATATGCCATAACTGTGGGAAGCCAAGCCCTGTCAGGCAACCTCTCCCTGCCTACAACCCACTCAGAAGCCTTAATTATTACCTGCATTACCACTGTAAATGCTAATGGTGAAATGGCTCATCCAGCCATTCTAGCCATTTCCAATAGCTGCTATGATGTAACAGATTGATAAAATAAAACTGAATATCTTCAAAATAATTTTTAACGTGCCTTACAACTCACACCTTTAAGAATTCAAAGGCCTCCCACATACGGTTATGTGGCACTAAGCATTTGCTAAATCCAGGAAATCATTTAATTAATTTAGTTTAAAATAATTTCCATATATGGATGAAATGTTTATAAAAATCTACTTGAATTTTAAGTTATAACCATGTGCTAAAGAAGACATTTTGGTGTAATTTTTGTTGCCAATAACTGTCAATCACTGGCCATTGGACTATTAAACCCCACAATATGGAGAGCAGTGGAACTGTGATCTCTTGAGTGATGAAGCAACACCCAGCATCTCCCTGATACATTACTGACATTTTAGATCCAAAACTAATCATCCAACATCATAACCTAACTGCTCATGGCTGAACTCCTTATAGCAATATTCCAGCCCCAGTTATTAAGCCTTATCTGAAGAGTAGAGGCTATTTCTGCAGTAAAGTGGGAAAAACTGCCTTTGAATACCCTTGAACACAGTATGAGCAGATGTGTACAAACATTTAGTCACATAGTGTAATACTATGTCAATGGCCAGTCCATATGCAGCACTTAAAAGAAAAGATTACTTTACACTATAGAGTGAAGTTGCTATTAATCATAGGAGTATTGAATGTATATATGATAAGAAACTAAGAAAAAATCTTCACAGTGGTCTGCAAAGTGTTGGAATATAACCCACCATGTATGACCATGAAGTCACATTAGAACAGAAAGAAAGAGATGAAGCCATGTTTTTGCAATTCTGTTTCAGTCTGTGTCATCTCAATGTATTTTCGAGCAGTTGAAGTAGAACTCTAATTTCATGCATGGTGTATTTCTGTTCTACTTTTAATGAGTGCATTGATTTCATATTTAATAATTCTAGAAATCATCTGCTAATCATCAGAGCATAGACACTTGCATTATTTTTTATTGAAAAGACTAAATGAGCTATCCACTATGTCTAAAAATCAACAGCAAGCATTAAACAAGGTCTGATAAATGTGTCACTTGCTGAGTCTTGCTTATAATAGATATCAATTAAAGCATCAAATAAGACCTCAAATCTAAGCTGTTTTTGTCCATGGGAAAAATGAAAGGTCTTTTCAGAACTTGTTACATGTCACATCTTGAGGCAAACAACAAGGTTCCAAAGCACATTCTTTCTCCTATATACAATGGTGTCCTCTGATTTACGAGGTTTTTATTTTTATTTTAAAAACAGATATTGATGCACGCATGCTACAAGAAAAAAAGAAAAAAAAAACATCCCTGACATTTACACACATGCTCAGTTATTAAAATAACGGCACAATACATCAGCTCTATTAAGTATTGATGAAACAAATAGTCATACGTATGAAACTGGTTTTGTTATTTACCAGACATTTTTTTTATTTCCTTTCCATTTTGAATGGTGTACAGTCAAATAGGTTTAAATGATAACACCGTTCTCTTTGATACTTTTATAGTGCCACCAGTTCACTTTAATATTCAGCTGCCTCAGTTCCACCTAATATATTGCAGCATTTATATTCTGGTGATTCAATAAGAAGAGAAGTTCTGTTGTTAACACATAATTACACAAGGTGGTCTCCATGCTGGAATTACTCTTTTAAAAAGTTCCACTGCTTAAACGTTACTAGCTGTTCAAAATTCACTTAACTACCTCATTTGACATTAGGTTGTGTATTTTACAAAAAATAGAAAAAACTGCTTATACCCAGGGCTTGTCAAAATACTGCTTCCTTGTCCTTCATTCTCAAACAATTCTCTGTTTTTTTCAGGTGAATGCGTTTCTGTCCTTCGTCGTTCCCATGGTGCTGATCTCTGTGCTGAACGGAATAATTGCCAGTCAACTGCTGCGTATGTTTCGAGAGGCAGCCCAGGACAACCGCGTATGTATCGTAGGGGGCAATGCCACATTGCTGAGCGTCGCTGTGGAGCCCAACCGTGCCCAGTCCCTGCGTCATGGAGTTATGGTGCTGCGTGAGTAGCAGTCCAAATATTATACAAAAATAAAAACAAAACTTAAAAATGCTACTTAAATTTATGCATAGATTTCTTGCATTTATTTCTTTTTTACAGGAAAAATAGCTAAAGGAATATTTCTGAGAAGTATCAGGTATAAGATAATCCACCCTCAGAGTAATGCATATCTTGAAGAATCATGAAGGTCTTTACTTATGTCTTCACTCCCTCATGTCATATATCTTCTATCAGTTATATTGATTTTTGTGGATAATAGATTTTAATTGGTTCCTTAAATGTAAGGGAAATAGTAGTCTTATTGCTGATAATGTCCCATGATAAATTTGAGACAAGTACTCAGAGACAAGGAGGAGCATGTACATGCAAAAACGCAAGTTTATTTTACAGAAAGAATGACAGGAGACAAACAAACAAGCCATGTAAGAAATTACTAGATGAAGCTAAATGACACTACTTAACAGAACTACTAATGACTAATAATATTCAGACAGACAAAACTAAGGCAAAACCAACTGAAGATATCTAGAAACCAAAATTAAGAGGACCAGAAACAAACACTGACAAACAGAGAAAGAAACAAAATGAAACTTGTTTAGTAATGATGGCATGTTCTTTGCATGAGTCATTTAGGCACAGTGAAGTATGGTGGAAAGTGGCTCTGAGGTTGCTCCAAAGAGGAGTGACTTCAGTCATGTGGAGCTGGTTTAGTTAAAAAATATCAGGCGTAAAATAAACAATAGTATCATGTAAGAAATGAAAGAAGCCTATAACAACAGAAGGGAGAAACATAACAAATCTGTGTCACCAACTTGTGCACAAGCACATGGTTGAGGACAAGAACATGCCGTCAGAAGAGTTCAACAGCCAATGAGCTCTAACCCAAACAGATAAACTCCAGTGACTCAGAATAGCCACTATTCTGCATTTGTTTTTTTACTGTGAAGTTTTAATGTTACTTTTTGTAAACATGTTTAGGATTGCTGTTTATATGCACACACTAAATCCTTTGGTCGTGTGGTAGATTTATATGCTACATCTTGTTAAGTTACAGTTGGTAACTTACTTAAAAAATATCTGCAAAATACTCTGGAATATCATAATATAATTTCAAGGCCATATCATTGACCACTACAACACAGAGAAAACATGATTGAGAGAGAACAAAACACAAGACTGAGACAAGACAGAAACAGATCAAAATACCGGAGCTGAATATGACAGCTCTCCATTAATTCATAATATACCCAGCTAAGAGAGATACAAATACGAGTATGTCAGTGGCATAGCTTCCAGGTAATTATCCTTCCTGGTAATTTCTGCAGATTGATATTTTCAGTCCCTTTCCTCACTCAAACATGTCAGTTTATTTAATCTTTTTCACAACACTGTTTGTCCTGTTTCTTTCAGAGCAACAGCTGTTCCTGGGCATGATGCCTATTTGTCCCAGAATATTCCTTATCACAGGAGGATAGAGTGCTTCCACCACTGATGCCCTGAGGGTCATAGAGATATGCTAAACTTAGTGCCCTGCCCAACAACCTGTATGATTCACTGCTTCCCTTAACTTCTCTTTAGCAGAAACCACTCAAACAAACAGCAGCATTCAGAGTCTACCTTATCCTTACAAAAGCTTTAAACCCAGAATAGTGTGAACTGAAGGGGACATTTAGCCTGCAACAAAAATAATCCTTTCTGAGACAGAAAGAACTTGTGTTTAACAGCTCTAAGGAAAAGAGTTAGAACAAGTAAGCATCTGTGGATTAAATATAATATAATAAAAGTATGTAATAAATGTGTTCAACAGTATTACTCTGTTGTCTTGCACACACAAAAAAAACGATAAAATCGCTCAGCATCGCCCATGTAGCAGGCGATGTGTTGCTGGTGGATATTTCCCACACACAAGCATGCAGTTCCCCCCCCCCCCCCCCCATGTAGGCTTTATTTATTCACAAACGATCACAACCTTCACTAGACATTTTACCTTTTGTCAGAAGCTCATTTTATAATTTCCAAAACCCCTGAAATTACAAAACATTGTTTATTTTGTTTATGTAACAATAACTGAACATTATTTTTGATGTCAACTGTAATTTGGGCATAATAATTTATCAAATAATAGCTCTATTTTAACATTCAAAGCAAATATTATTTACACTTTCATTCGTAATAAACAACAAAACATACTGTATACTTGAACTTTAATCAAGTTCGAACGCAGTAAGTGAGGCACTGATCTTTCAACCACTTACAGAATGATGAATCTCAGTCTAATACCTTTGGAATAGGTTGGAGTCATATATGTGTTCCAGAAGTTATCTAAAATCAGTATCTGGGTATAGTAATGTTAATTTCAGTAAATGCCATCAAATCCTCACAGCAGTATAGGCGTAAAGATTTACCAGAGTAGAGGCTGTAATTATAGCAAAGGGAGCAAAGGGGGCAAAGGGAGACAAACTCAAATATATATATTCATCTCCCTTTGCAACCACAGTGAAACAACATTTAGAGAGCATTAATGCCTCAGCTGGACTCTGGTAACATGAACAGTGTTTGCTTGAGGAGTGTAGGAGTGTTTAGGGAGTGTAGGGGTTCTGGAGTTGTCCCCTGTGCTGGTTTGTTTTGCCAACAGCCTGTAACAGCCTTTAAAAGAATGGGACAGCTCTGTCAGACTCTACACTTCCACCTCAAGCTTTCAACACAGCAGGAGGTAACATTTATTTAAGACCCTGCTGTTAACACTGCTCACCCAGAGGAAGTCACTCAAAGTAATGTGCTTTTCTTTCCCTGCCTTATTCACAACACTTGTCCATGGACTGTGAGTCCAATGGCTTTTGAATTATTTATAAGGTATTTATGCAACGACAATAATGCAGCATGCAACTGTGCAGCCCAGGCTTGTTTGTGTAAGTGAGAATGGGTTGTTTTTGTACATTTTTCAGAGCTGTACTATACAGCCAAGCATTTGTGGACACTTTCTCATCCATTCTTCCTAATTAGCAGTGTCCTCATTTGCTGATACATTCAGCAAAGGTTTACACTATACTGTATAGTACACTGCTGTGAGTACATGATGTCCATCAGCCAATTGAGGTCAAGTACTAATGTTGGATATTTAGATATGGGTCACAAAAGCCACTCATTTTAAATCTAAACATTTTAGACAGTGCTTTGTCTTCCACAGAACATAATTCAGCTGTGTTAAATGCAAAATACACATTTCATTATGTCATACAATGACAAAGAAATACATGACATGTTTACATTTACATAAGTCTATATTATTCTACATAAGGATCATATATGATCCCATGGTTTAACATGGCCTGAAAGAATATTATTCAGCTCAATGTAAATTTACTAAAATTAGGGGATATTATGCAAACAGTGACAGACAGGACTTACCATGTACAAGGCTTAAAAGGTGCAGTAAATTAATAGAACTGCTAGTCTTAATTATGCCTTATTTGAGTATACATGTATTTAGTTTAATAACATTGCTTGATATATGGAAACATTTGCGAATATTGTAGGAACACTCCTACTACACTGTTATGCTTTGGTTGGAATTGAAAGGTTTGTTTGAGTTATTTAGTGATACAAAAGTATAGGCCTTCTAGAAGGGTCAATCTGGGTTTCATTTCATTTTCAGAGGCTCTTTATTGAAACAAGTTTACCAAGGTGAAATACAGGCTAGTATCTAGCTTCAACCTAGATATGTTGTATGGAACATTTTTACATGTTGTAAAGGTTTAAACTAGAGCAGCCAGTTTTTATTTATTTATTTATAATTTACAACCAAAGGACTATCTTCAGCAACTTTAATTCACTGCTGCAAAAGAAGAAAATAAGAAATATGTAATAAAAAATTACTTATGACATATTTACATTAAAATGTTCTAAATGAAAGCATCACATGGAATGTGAATGACTAGGTCATGACTTCTATAATTCCTTAAACTTTCTTTAAAACTGGTCTGTATTTTCTGAGTTCCAGTGATTTCCCACCAACATCCCCCCTGTCATTCAGAGCCAGTATATTCTTTACATGAACTCTGGAATAAACACACACATGTACACGCACCAAAACAAATGTCAGATGTCACTGCTTCACTTTATTCTGTCGCTTAGTGGACAAAGTCCACGAAAAGCAATATAAATCTGATAGTAGGGTGACAGATTGTAATTGGAGTAAATCTGCTGTGATGACCATGGCCCAGCATGACCATGTGAGGTCACAAAGCGCTTGAGATGTTTTCATTCTTCTCCATTCATTTAATGCTTTACTCTTGCTTTTGCGTCTTCCCTTAAATTGAATTTCAATGAAGCGCAGTAAAAGGCAGAGTCCTCTTATGGGACAGGATAAACAACAGGCTATTGGGAAAACGATTTGCTCTGAACGTTGAATTTGCTCCAAAGTAGGCATTTACTGAGGAGTCTACAAGAGTTCACATCAGTAAATCTGAATCAAAGCTCTGCTGATGGCCAAGCAAGTGCACAGACAATAAAAACTGATGTTTGTGTATGTGTGTGTGTGTGTGTGTGTGTAAAACAGTGCATTATACAACTATATACAATTAATATTAGAAAATATTCCCATGTACTATTCATCAGAACACTCACTTCCCGCTCACATAATTAAAAAGCCTATAAGAGCAGTTTACCTCAGGCCACTGAAGTTATATGGAATTATTCACTCCAAAAGGTGGACACCAAGGTAAATTAAATAAACAGGTGTTTAGCGACTTAAAACCTGAAAACAAATCATCTTTTTTTTAAGGAAAATGTATTATTTTTCTTTTAGCTCACTTACTAATGTAGCAGGCAGAAACATTTTCACAACGCTATTTTTATTGCTATTAGCATACAAAGAGGTTTGGTGTGCATTACTGTTGGAGAGGAAACTGACATCAACCCACACATGCAGGATCTTAATATTACGTATATGTTGTAGTCATGCAATTTAGAACAGCAAACGCTATATAATAGCAGTATTAGCATTTACTGTCTTACTTTAAGCAGAAATAAGAATAGTGCCCTTTTAATCCTGTTACAGTTGGATAATTGAAGTTAAATAAAGGCATTATTTAAAAAAAATACCATCTTTTCAAACCCAACTAAGTCTCAGACTTCAGCTCGATGCTTACAGCTGTAATTTCAAAACACTGAAAACAATTTATAGTCTTGACCTGTCTTCAACATCTGCTACAAGCTGTTATACACTGACAGCTTTTCGTCGCTCTAAAACAAAACTCATGTCTTTAAATTAACTGTAGAGATACAGAAAAAAGGAAAACATAAGAAATGTATCCCAACTGAGAAGAGATGAAGAGAGGAGAAAGGTGGAGAGAGAGAGAGAGAGAGAGAGAGAGCACGAGAGAGAGAGAGAGAGAGAGAGAGAGCACGAGAGAGAGAGAGAGAGAGAGAGAGAGCACGAGAGAGAGAGAGAGAGAGAGAGAGAGCACGAGAGAGAGAGAGAGAGAGAGAGAGAGCACGAGAGAGAGAGAGAGAGAGAGAGAGAGCACGAGAGAGAGAGAGAGCTCTTGTCCCATTTAGATGTTGCTAATTTGTTCAGAGAAAGATTCATTGTATTATTTTGAATTTTTTCTGTGCTGTTTCTATCAGAAATAAAATGTTGAAATGCTTTGTGAATTATGGACAACCAACAAAGTTAGTGTGTATTGAGTGAGTAAATATCCAAAAGAATGAGGACAGTATAAATGGACCTAAAATTATATGTTGATTAGCTAGTTTTTCAAACAATGACATTAACCATGAAAGATGATGTCAGTAACAGGTGAAGTGCCTCCTCAGTTTGAAGTGTATGACAGTTTAGAGTGAATAATTACTTAAAGCTTCTCCATTGATTTTTTTAACAGGGACACTATTATTTTTTTTAATTTGAGGCCTTGAAATAAATAACTATTTTTAATAAAGAACTCTTTTTAGTGACTTCTTAGGCATGACATGACATTATTGGGTGCCTTCTTTTTAAAATTTATTTAAAATGGGATTAACAAATGGTCTCAATAATTAGTTTGGGACAGACAACATTAAACTGAGATGTGCTTAAAAAGCATGACAGAAAAGCTTGTATGCTCATCGCATACTACTTCTGAAATTAACATCTACTCTTCTAACACGGTTTAGATTAAATTGTGGAAATTTTTATTTATGGGATTGCATTCAGCTACATGAGTATTAGTGAGGTCAAGTACTGATGTTGGATCACTAGTTCTGAATCACAAACACCACTCTAAATCAAACACAAAAAAACTTACAGCTGTTTACCATATTTTTACAGTGCTAGTATTGTATTAAATGTTAGTTTTTTTATTGTAATGTTAATACAGTAAACTACTGGCAGCAGTGTTTCCATATTATGAATATTATGAATTAAATAGAGTAAAATACTGGCAGCAGGTTTTTTGCTATTGTTATAACATAATTGTGTAGATGTTTCACAGTTTCACATAAGATGTGTTTATCTGAATATTGCCATATTTGGACAGGTCCAACTTTTGTTCTCAATGGATCTAACCTGCTTAAATAAATTATAAATAAAAAGTAGCCTAAAAATTGGCCTCCATGTCTGAGTGGATAGAATTGCTACAAATGTGAGTCATGATTTTAGGCACTTGCTGATATAGGAACACGCAAGCTAAGTTAGCAAACTAATCAACAGCTGTAAATAACTTATTTTTTGATAAAATAATTATGTAAAGTGCAGGATACGTTAGGGTTATTTGTACTGTTTTGCTATAGGAGTGATGCTCCCTGTGGATGCACTGTTCAGCTGATCCTCTCATAAGAGATGTGACACTGTTCTATTGAAAAAAAAAAAAAAAAAAAAAAAATAAAAACTTTGTTAAGTCAGATTCAGAAAGCAGACATTTTGCTATTTAAAGAAATAATTTTAACTGACATGATCTAGGTTTTTTCTTTACTAAACATTGCCCCTATGTTTTCTCAAGATGCTATATTCCCAGGGTCCACAGGATGATTCAAATATTTACAGCCCTATGTTCTTAGAACACTGTAAAGATTCCTCATGGGCTATCTATTATGGTCCCAAAGAAGAAATACAGAAATTGGTATTGGGAGGCGGGGCGGCACGGTGGCGCAGCAGGTAGTGTCACACAGCTCCAGGGGCCTGGAGGTTGTGGGTTCGATTCCCGCTCCGGGTGACTGTCTGTGAGGAGTTGGTGTGTTCTCCCCGTGTCCGCGTGGGTTTCCTCCGGGTGCTCCGGTTTACTCCCACAGTGCAAAAACACACATTAGGTGGATTGGCGACTCAAAAGTGTGTGTGTGTGTTGCCCTGTGAAGGCCTGGCGCCCCCTTGAGTGTGTATTCCCGCCTTGTGCCCAATGATTCCAGGTAGGCTCTGGACCCACTGTGACCCTGAACTGGATAAGCGGTTACAGATAATGAATGAAAATGTTAATGGGATCTATAGTTTGATTATATCTGGCTACCACAACCTAAAATTATTTGCACTGATAATCAACTACAAACTGTGTAGGCTACAATGAAACAATACCCTGTTTGTTTATTTTCTTACTGTAACGTAATGACATTTACAGTATCTTTTAAGCTGATAAGATAAGTTAATTAATAGATTAAGCTAATTAATAAACAAACTAAAGGTAAGACACAACAACTTTATTTATAGAGCACCTACTCGAAACTCGACTCGAAAGTGTCCGTAGGTGTGAGTGTGTGAGTGAATGTGTGTGTGTCTGTGTTGCCCTGTGAAGGACTGGCGTCCCCTCCAGGGTGTATTCCCGCCTTGCGCCCAATGATTCCAGGTAGGCTCTGGACCCCCCCGTGACCCTAAATTGGATAAGCGGTTGCAGATAATGGATGGATGGATGGTATTGGGAGGCCCTATGTTTACAGGCACACATTTAATTTAATTTCAAATGATATCCATTTAAATAAGTTCATCTACTGCGCTGCTGCAAAAAACTCTACATAACAGCCCTACACTAGTCCAGTGTAAACACATCAGCTCTGCCACATTACATTCTTTTGTTGTGGACAGACTGAACAGGGAGCTTATTAAAGGGTTTTGGTGCCAGCTATTACCACCCAGCAACATCAAATGTTATCTCACTTTGAGGACAATCACCTGTCCCCAAACGCCACAGTTGCCCAACAAAGGCTGACTGACAAGGTATGAAAGTGATACAAAATGGACTCTACCAAAGAGCTTTCAAAGTAGGCTAGCCCACTTCAGGAAGGACTTTTTTCTTCTTGGATGACAGACAGAAACAAAGGAAATGAAAAATAAAGGCTACAGAGATCACACTCATCCCATGTGCTGCTTCAAAAAACAGCAGCTATATAGAAGCTCTTGACTGAGACCTCATCATAGACGAACAATGAGGCAAGCTACCATTTGATGTATCTGTTTTCCAAGTTCTCAGGCAAGGCCTCATCACTGTCTGAAGGAGTTCAGTCCACCCCTTAATATTGGGAAAAGAAAAAGAAAAAATAAAAGCTTGAAAAATGCAAATACAACATTTTCCAAACATAACACACCCTCGGAAAGAAATATATATGTGTGAATTTAACTTCCCTCAGTCATGGGATCATTAGTGAGGTGTGGTCTGCTGTTGGATGATTAGATCTGAATCACCGTTTCTGCTTTTCTTTATAGTGATTATGTGTAAGGATGTGGGTGAGTCTCAGATGAGGAGATAGCATAATGCATGCAGGTAGTAGTTTACTGCACTAGCAACACACTACAATCACACACACACTAGATGAAAGGCAATAGAACTGACATACTAGAGAACCTGAGAAAGAAACTTAGTTGAAACACACTAATGTCCTACACTAAGACCTAGAAGAATACATAAAGCTCTATGTACGGAAACATCAAAATCGTAGCATGAAATTTGCATACTTACAGGAACATATTAAAGACAGACTAAGAAAAGAGACAAATAATGTCATTATGCAAGGTGTTTGTGCACATTTGAACAGCGGAGTCCACATAGAGTAACTTAAATAAGTTTTGTTAATTATTATAAATTCTGAATTTTAACTGAGCTCATAATTTCTGAATCAGACACATCTAGTTGTTTATATCAGTGGAAAGGAAGGTCAGTCCATGCTCTTGCTGCAGTTGTGTTGCTCAATATGTTTTAGCAAAATATTAAACTGAATAATGAGCTTACTAGCAAAAAGTTTATTTTCTTTTATTACATTATTAAACCCTCTTAAATATCTCTAAACTACATAAGAGATTCACACAGTGCACAGCATATTTTCTTAGGTGTGGAGCACTGAAAAAACAAAGGCAATTAAATACATCTGTCAGAAATGATAGTGTGAGGAAGTAGAGAGTAATAAAGATCCAGAGGAGACAGGTCAAACACACACATAGAGTGTGTGAGTCAGAGAGAAAGGGAGACCAGAGGGGATATAGGGAGCAGGAAAGAGAGAGAGTGTGAGAGGAGTGTAGAGAAAAATGAGAGAATTAATGAATGATAACACAATTCATACATTCATTCATTCATTGTCCCCACGGTAACAAACACTCACATTTACAGATACTTTTAAGTCGCTAATCCACCTACCAATGTGTGGAAACCCACACAGGTAGTGTTACAGTCGCACAGGAAATTGTGGGTTCAAGTCCCCTTCGGACTGTTAGGCGCTCCGATTTCCTCCAACAGTCCAAAAACACACGTTGGTAGGAGGATTGGCGACTCAAAAAAGTGTCTGGTGATATATATATATATATATCTTTCATCAACATCAAAGAGTATCACAACCACTTTACTTAGACCAACAAAGAAAATTGTGAGTTCCAATTAAAACTTGAATTAAGTTCTAGATAAAAGATAATGCAAAGATTTCCTCTCAGTGTTCAGTAGATGATTTGACTCTTAGAATTTTATGCTTTTAATTAATTTCATTCATTGTTTTTCCCCATCATCGTCATGGCATTTGGTTTATACAAATGTGTATAAATGAATGTTTACTTGATTAAATAATAACTGGTGTCATGTAATTTGACATACTTAGACTCCATTCATCCATTTCAACTCTGTGTTTTGCTCTCTCCCTCTCTCTCCTCTTTTCACATACTCTGTCTCTGGGTAGAGAATATGTGTAACTACTGACCTGATCATTGCCTCAGTCGAACTGTTTGGACATCATTAGTCTGGCTAGGTTTGCTTCATTAGATCTGGGAGCCGAATTCATCGGCTTTGCATTAAAAGTTACCCATGACTGTATGTCTGTGCAAGGAATGGGAAATGTCATGTGAGATCAGTTGATCACAAAAATAAATGCAACTCTGTAAAATGAATTTACCCTTTCTCCATTATTATTGCTAATTTCTAACATCCTTCTTAACAAGTGGAAATAATAACGTCAGAAAGTACATGATATAGAGGAATAGATATTTTGAGTGAATTACTATATTCACCTGTTTCTTTATTTTTTCTCTATCTTTCCAGGAGCTGTGGTCATTGCCTTTGTGGTCTGCTGGCTGCCCTATCACGCCCGGCGCCTGATGTTCTGTTATGTCACTGTTTGGACAAAGTGAGTATTTTTAGAAACTGCCATAGCTTCTACATTGAAGAACATCCACAAACGACAAGTCATTATGTCTAAACTAGCATTTTAAACGATAACTATACCATTCAAAAAAGATAATCCAGAGCTCATCATCCAGCATCACTAAAGGTGCCATTGCTGAAAGCAGTCAAATCCCAATATCAATGTTCAAATATGAACAAGTATCGTAAGCCATAACTATGGCAATGCAATTTGCAGAAGAGATGATCCAGAACCCATCATGCAGCATCAGAACCCGAAAGTACAGTTCTCAAAATGGACATCCGATTGAGCACATTCAGTTCATTTTTGGGGCTTTTGTTTTATAATAAGCTCCCAACAAAATAGCAAAGGGCTGCTTGTTTCAAAGGCATTTAAAACTGAGAAGCCAAACCTGAAATCTTTTGTATTTTTAGTATGTGTACAAAATATGTCCAATCAGTAGTAGACACCCCTTATACTGTGTGAATTAAAGGTACATTATACTAAGTAAATCTAATATAATGTTTGTAAAATTCAGAAAATGTTTCCTCCCTGTTTGCTAGCTCTTCATTCAATTGAAAAAAAAAAAAAAAAGATGATCAGCAACATAGGGTGTTTATGCACAAGAAAATGGAGTGGGAGGCACCGGCCCAAAAGCCCTTTCTTCTTGCCACTGCTCCCAGCACTCACGTCCTTTATCACCAACTCCAGATCTCTTCTCTCTGGCACTGGGTCCAATGCTCTCTCCCTATGTCACCCACTCAGATACAGCTTAGAACCGGCAGCTGGAGGCATTTGGATGGTTGAGAGACCTTCAAACTCTGAAACACATGGAAAGGGATGAGTATTTAGCTCTATTATTGTAAATAAATAAAAAAAAAGTAAAATATATTCCTGGAGCACAAATGACCATGCATGATGCATGAAATTCACATAACATAAAAAAATAAATAAATAACCCCCGCTCCCCAGTGCCAACAGTGCCAACCCCCTGGCCAACAGTGTCAGGTCAGAGGACATTAAAGTCCTTGGAGCAGAGAATGGACACCCGATGCTTATGCAGTTTGGCATCAGGGGCCGGAAACAAAGGGCAGCTGTGAAGGAGATATCAGAAACAGCTGAAAGGTCTAGTCAGTGGTTGTGGATAAAGAGAGCACAGATTACTTGGGGAAATGCACTGTAGAGGTGCTACTGGGATTGTTGGTGATATAGCATGTAAGGTTCACATGGAACTGGTGGCAGTGATCATGCATTAATTGCATTGGGGCTAGGTACAGCCTTAGTCACCAGGGAGGCCAGTGTGAATTTACAATTGCTAATGGTAAAGGGTAAGGTAGGACTTTAAAGCTGGCTTGGAGGGGGGTGAGTCTGGGATGCCAAACTTCACTATTGAGTTTTCTGGAGGTGTCGTGGGCTTAATTCAGTGAAACACTGACGAAGGGAGGTGCCTACCTGATGACCCCTGTGAAGAGCTAGTGATGCAGTGAATGGTTTGCGTACTCATGTGATGGGCTCAATGAGTATCCGTAGATGTTAAGGGTAGCTAGGTGCTGTTGTGGTGATTGGTGATGTAGCAAGTAAAGATCACATGGTACTTGTGGCACTGAGCATGCATTAATGGTGCCAGTGGGGCTAGTTACAGGCTTAGTCATCAGCTAGGCCAGTGTGGATTTATGGTTGTTGATAATTACAGGTAAGGTATGACTGTTAAGCTAGCTTGGAGGGGGTTGGGTCTGGGATGCCAAACTTCACTGTTGAGCCTTCTGGAGGTGTCGTGGGCTTAATTCAGCGAAACACCAATGAGAGGAGGTGCCTGCCTGATGACCCATGTGAAGAGCTAGTGATGCAGTGGCTGGTTTGGGTGCTCATGGGCTGGGCTCAATGAGTAACCATAGTTGTTAAGGATAGCTGGTTGCTGATTGGATCTGCCACAGCAACCTTAGTGTTGACGTGTAGGATTCAACAGGCATTTTAGTGGCTGCAGGTAGGACGAGAGCGTGGTGAGCCCTATGTGAAGCTCTGATGGATTGGCATAGGATATTTTACATCTTATCTTGTGTATGATTATAATTATCCTAATGACAGAATTGAAGGCAATTGCTAAGGCAATTTACTGAGCACAGGTGATTTGGGTTTGAAGGCAAATAAATCTGAGTATTGTCAGCATAAGTGTCAAATGATACATTGAATTTGCGAAAGATTCATGTATAAAGAGAAGGGGGCTGTAAAATGAAACCTTGCAGAACATCAGTGAGTAACATTAACATTAACTTATTCTTGCTAAATATAAGCTGACAGGCAAGTTCAACTTCATCTACGAACAAGCTACAGTCTGCTTGTAATTTAAACCTTTCGTTGCATCTTATAACATGCAGCAAGTTATATTTCTTAAGATGGAATGTACTCAAAATTTGGGAGACAGTAGCTAACTTTGCATAATAGTACACACATATTGAGAGTGCTACAAAACTAATGAGCCTCTGTGGACAATACAATTGTGAATAAATAATTACAGGCAAGTTAAACTTCAATCATAAGCTACAGTCAGCTTATTTGAACATAACATTGCATAAAGATGCAAAAAGGCCTAGCAATGTGTCTGTATGGCTTTAGGGCATAGCCTATTAAGAAGCACAAAGTGGAGGGGTGAGTTTGCTTTGGTGTGAAGCTATGGACTGCACTTATTTCATGTGCACAACTTGTATAATCTCTACTAAATAGCATGTCATCCAAAGACTCAGAAAACGCGGAACTGGGTGTGTAAAGGGCAAGGCCGAAGACCTCAACTAAATACTTGTGATCTTTGATCCCTCAGACACCACTGCATTTAAACCAGCATACTTCTGTGATAAATATCTCGACATGGGCTCGGGAATACTTTGAAAAACAGTTATTAGTATTGGCATTTTGTCACTCCATACTATGCTTATTTTAAAATGGATGCCTAACTTTATGTAGGAACAAACAAGCCTCTCAGTAGGCTTTTTATGCAGTGTGTGCTGTAAAAGAACGTGAGCAGAACTTTTTGCTGTGTTTTGCTCTTAACATATCATAACTACTGAGAGAACCATATTTTGCTACTGTATCTAGCAACATGAGGTCACTGTCAGGTTTTAGATACATATGTTGTGAACTGACTGCATTATGGCTGTTTTTTTATGACAGGAATTGCAGTCTGAAGATGAATGGTGTGCTAGCTAATGGGTATTGGGGAGTTTTCTTCTCAGTGTAGCAGCTGGCATATAAATTCCCTTTGCTCTCAATCCTTTCACCCAGTCAACACAGCAGGGTGCCTCCACAGTCTGCCTGGGCACCAGAGCACTCTGAATATCACAGCAGCCATCCTCAAGTCCAAATTAATCTGGATTATTTGGTGTAATGAAGGAAAATTGGCTCATTTATACCAGTGCTATTATGCATTTGGATTTATGCTGAAATTTGCACAGAGCAATTTTCATCATCCTTGGCATTATTAGGCTTTACACATTCTGATGAAGAGTTTGAAGAGACTGATTTTTAAGAGATAAAAAGACGGCAAATGGTGTGCACTTGAAAATTGTTTCATTAGATTAAGTGCGGAGTGCATTATGATATGTACATATTTATAATTCTAGCCTAAAATGCTTCAGTTATAAAATCATGATCTACACAAAAACTACTAACAATATCAAACTTTACACACCAAAACCTGAGTGAAAACAGCACCTGTTGTTAAAGAAGTGTCAGATTGCTAAACACGAGCGAGTGAATTACAAGCCATACTCAAAACCCAGAACCTAGTCCTGTGACCATGTGTGGAACATAAATAAATAACTGTGTTTTGGTTGACATTTATACATTTTAAATTTCAAAATATAAATGTGCAATTAATTGTCGTTGTACAATATATGTTTCTTTCAAATTTAACCCATATGGGGCCACAAACACACACACACACACACACACAAACACACGCATATACACACAAAGGCATGATCTCAATTTGGTGTCGTTATCTTTAAGCTGTAGTATTTGATTTCTTTAAAGTGCATGGTTATAACATTATGTTTTTGAGTCTGATAAGGCATGCTGTTGTCACAGTGCTCCTAATTTAATCTGACAAGGTGTTCTGAAACCAATCTCACTTTGGGATCAAATGGCTTGGAATCAGATGGATTGGATCCTTCCAGCTCGAGCAGCAGGGAGATGGTTTGGCAGAACTGTGCCCTGACATATGTTCATTAGTGTGAGTCAGTAGAGTGGAAAGACAGAATTGTATTCTAATACCTCACCCCGAGGAGAAGGTGTATTCCAGCTGTAAACTTAGGCAAGACATGTGTAGGGTAGGACATTTCTGTATATTGAATATAATTTATTTATTTTTTTAAGAAGCTGGCTTTTTCTCTGGCTGTAACAAGGCATAATGTTTGATGAGTTTTATAAAGAAACATTCTTCCTGAGGGAGAGATACAAGACAGTCATAGTGTGAAAGGAGAGAGAGAGTGAGAGTGAGAGAGAGAGAGAGAGAGAGAGAGAGAGAGAGGACAAATTATTCTTGAAATTCTGACTCTCATAATGATAAATACTGGATATATTTTCTAGACTTGCAGTAATGTGTAAATATGTAGCTTTTGGTGCATGTTCATAAATGTGCTTCACTTATTTATATGCATAGGAATCATGTAGTAGAGCTATTTCACGTGGTAAATTCCATATTTCTAGGTTTACCCAATTTTAATCACCTTGCAGCAGCCAGTTTTGTGTAAGAGTCTAGACATCAAGGTCATTTCTGGGTAGTGAGCAGAGAGACAGTCATGTTACATCCCATTCCTATGTTACAGTCCCTGTCCAATGAAAAAATGTATCTTCATTTTTGTCAATTTTTAGTTTAGGATATTATTGGAACACAACAGCTGTCCTTCACATAGTTTGAACGTTTCATTAACAACATAATTGCTCCAAAATTATTTGTAATTAAATGTTTTTACATTGATTTCCATTGGGAGATAAAGGAGCAATCTGTAGGATATTTACTGTACTTGCCCAATGTAAAATGCCCAGGGTTTGTAATCCTGCCTGTGATTCCGCCCTCTGTCCAATCATTTTACAGTCCACCGTGTGGCCAGGTCTACAAAGTTTATTGCAGCCATGAAATGACCAAGTGAACAGAGATAATGTTATAGTTTACTGGACCCAAAATGCCCCATTGCCCTTTTAAATATCTCCATGACCATAGACAGAGTAAAATGAGAGGAAATATTGGCCTTGTATCTGAAACGTGGAGGCAGTTCACAAGCAGCAACACTACTGAACAGAGCCAGAGCTGGCTAATTTCCTCCTGAACAGGTAACAAATCATTTCTGAAAAAAACTATAAGAGTACAGACAACTATGTATAGAGTAAAGGCCATAGGTTGTATGTTTTATATAAAGAAAGTGAGGCATTGCGATGTTTGAAAGGTAGCAAAACTGTGTTTTGTGTGTTTAATATGAAGAAGCTGAATAACAACATGACTGAAAAGTATAAATACATTTGTTTGTGTGTTTTAAATATTTTGATGCAGATTCATGTGTATTTTTCCATGGTGTGTGTGTGTTTTAAACAAATTAAAGAGTAAAAATTGTGTTTGAATTTCACCTCTATAAGGTGCAACAGAGAAATCCAGTAGTACACAGCAAATATAAACGTTTTTTCTAGTAGGTATATGATTTAGTGACATGATGTACACTTGGTCGTGTGTTTTAAATGGATAAAATAGGAAATGATTGTTTCAAAATGAGTATAGTGCTAGCTTTAACTTCACATAGCTGTTTAAGGTGGAAATGATAGTCAAAAAGCAGATTGAGACTCAAGGTGGAACAAAATGTTAGACTAGGAAAATTGTAGATAAGAAGATCTGCCTCATAAACGACATTTATGGTGGAAAGAAAAATCGATAAGTAACACCAGCCATGTCTAGTCAAAATATTTCAGGTGGATTTGGACAGAAAAGACTTGTAAGTGCAGGGAAATGGTGGCCGCATGTTCATTTTTTTTGCATAGGTAGATGTTTTAGTGAAATGATGAACACATTTATGTGTGTATATGTTGATTATGGCACATTCTTCTTAGCTGTCCAAGTTCTTAAAGTTCTCTTGCTTGTTCGACCAGTTTTCCTCAAACTGGAAACCTGTTTGAGCTTCACTTCTGGGGAGGAGAACCTTAGTGTTGAAATTGTATTATAGTTCAGATTTTAAACACTTGGTGTCAGTATTACATAGGTAGGTTTTTTCCTTCACCTGTAAAGTTGCTATTTTGGAGATATATGTTTTAATTTAATTTTAATTAAATATTAACCCGGGTTGGCCAATACCTACCCTAATCCTGCAGTTTGCAGGGTAAAAGCACAATTTATAATCTCATCTTTATAACTATGCCTCAAGGCATAGGTGTGCTCTGCATATCTTTAGAAACCGCAGATGCTACCATTTCTAAAAATAGCACTGTCATCTTGGTAGCCTCTGGGAGTAATCCAGTGTGAAACACATAAAGGCGCTCCTTCAAAATGCATGAACCAGTGTTTACTTTCAGTTTCATTTTGAGTCAGATTATGTCAACCGTGGCTGTCATTTTTATTTATAGTGTTTCAAAGTTTTTGTATGAGGTTTAACACCAAATAACATTGGATTAGTTCATCAAATATAACCAAACACAGCTTAAATAATTTTTCATTGTCTTTATTCTAAATAAACAAGTATTATTCCATCATATTTTTAAATATTATTAAAAAGAGCAAAGACTAGGCAAGCCTAGTTTAGCTGGACCACCATTAGCCATATAACCATTGTCACAGGTGTTTCTAGCATTTCAAAAACAGGAAAGCGCAAAATGCATACCCTTGTCATTGAAAGGGCTGGAGAAGCTTTTGTGGTTCATATCAATGTATATGTTTACAATCATAACAAGTAATAAACTATATATATATATATATATATATATATATATATATATATATATATATATATATATATTTAACATTTCTAAAACCAATCACCTTAACATGTTATCAATCGGTGCTTGATAAAGGAACAGGGTATCGCTGGAACTAGATATTTATGTACAGACATATTGCTTTAAGGGTCTGACTGATAAAATGATGCTGTAACAAAATTACAGCCTTGTTTATTTGAGTAACACCTCGCTCTGGTGTTCTGGCTTTAATAATATGGAGATTTAGTCAGTTTTCGTGTAAAGTTAAACAAAAAACTGTGCAGATGAAATTTACTAGTCAGAAAGTCAGTAACGGTGAGATGTGTCTGTCTATTTATGTCATTATAGGGACAGAGAAGATGATTTTCTGTTTGTTAAATATATAGTAGAAAACAAAAGGCTGTGTCACAGAAATATTCTACAAACAAGAAGAGACTATGATTAAGATTACCTAAACAATGTTTAACACATTTCTGTCCAAGGCTCCAGTAAAACACTGAGCTGCACCGCGGTGGAAGGTGGACTTAGAGCGCTGAAGTGGTGTGACCATGTCCCAATTCAGCTCTCAACTGTCTGACCCCTTGAACACACATTTTTTTAGGTCCCAAAATGAGTACTTGTCCAGGGAAAAGAGTACCTCTGGTCACCGACCAACGGTTCCAAATTTGGTTAATGAGCTGGAATGTGAAATATGGCTGAACTAACAACAGATGGTGTAGTGGTGACACCTTAAATTCTCTCTGTGAAATAAATTAACACTTAAGACATGTGCGTTTCAACATTAGGTGTCAGTCAGTCAGTCAGTAAGCGCATCAAATATATCAGCATTTAAACCTCAAGTGATTACATATTTGAGTAGCCAAGGGTCTTTAGAAAAGAAAATAACAACTCGAACATAGCAATGTCACATTACGTTTAAGTGCAACTGAAACAGGCACTGTCCAAAAGAAAAAAATTTTTTTTTAAACAAAATCACAAATGCTGTTCAGTGCTTCACATCTATGAAACTGTGTATTTGTTTGTTGAAACGTGTGTGTGTATGTGTGGTTGTGCTTGTGTGGGGCGAGTGGATAGGTTGTAAATTTAGTAGGCCTGTCATCAGTTTAGCACTGGATTGATCCAAGACCATGCCTCATTCTGCTTCATCTTGTGGATCACTGTTCAGCTCATTTTTTCTCTCATCAGCAGGATTCAGCACCTGCCCTGTTCCTCCCCAGCTCTCCTTTATGTCCTCCTCTTCTTCTTCCTGCACTTCTAAAGTATACATTTGTAAATTATAAAAAAAATATGTATATATAATGTATATATATCTGTCACTATTCACACCTTTGAAATAGACACAGATGGATTAGCTATGAATGAGTATGAATGGTGTTTAAACATTAGAAGTAGTTCATGAATAAAATGTTTTATGAGTCAGGCAAAGCAAGGTTGGGGCGCTTTCTTCTTCAGAACCAGGATCCATCAGTTTTACATTAGTGCGATTAGATGTTCCAGCTGATTGATTGCTTCCCGCAGTCATGCTGGGCTGGTCATTTTCACAGTCAAAGACAAACAGTGAGCTGATGTGGGTAATGCATGCTAATACACAGGCACTGATCATTTATACTGTCAGGGTTTCACAACCTTTTTAACAGCACTGACCAATGCACAACACACAACTGTTTATATTGAGTGGTGAGGGGGACCCAATGTGGGGTGTATAGAATGAATCATTAACCAGTTACCATGCTCCTATAAACTCAACTTTAATACACATTTCTATAGTGGCAAATGGAAGAATATATGAATCACAATTTTGTATGTTTAATGCACTTAGCTATGTTTTCTGCATTTCTGGTATATAACCAACCCAAGTCTAGTATCAAGACAACATTAGTTTGTAAAGAAGTTTGTAGAAGGCCAGTACTTCTGGCACAAGCAGAAATGATTAGTCATCACAGATTTTTTTTCTTGAAAGAATAGGGAAAATTATAGCCAAATATAATGTATACCACATTTGTTGATATTTCTTGATAAATGGAAGTAAATAGAGCTGTGTCAAGTGTGAGATGTTTTAGTAAATGCTGTAGTTTTCTGTTGTTATATACTCTGTAGGGGAGTGGGACAAACACAGGCATATTTAATGTAGTTAAAAAGTAGTTCCTGTTGAAAGTGCATTTAGTCTGGTTTTTGTATTCCAGTAGAAGCCAATTCTGATAGCAATTATTTTGCTAAATATTTTTCGGGATTCACATTTTTTTTTAATTACAGAGTTTTATATAAAATGCAAAAACTTACAATAACATAACTTAAGTATTAATCCTATAATGTTATTATTTATTCTCTTGTTGGCTGTATTACAGTTCCATTGCATGTAAACACACAGACAGATTGTTCCAGTGCAGCCTCCAAACAGTGGAGTTAAAAGAGTGCTTCAACTGAGCTTTCTACAATAAACATTGACAAATTCTACAGATATCATGAAAATAATATCGATTTAAAATTTCATCATGTTTTTTTTTTTCTTCTCTTTTATAGTAAGAAAAATCAGCAAGTTTGAGATCACATATATTAGGGTGCAAGTATGTCAAATCGCTGGTCTGATCTCAATGTATGAAGAAAGTTTTATCATTTGCACTCTTGCCAATTTTGGCTTATGCAAAAACAGTAGGTTTCATGCATACAAAGTATTCTTTTTACTTCAAGTCTTTTCAAATGGTTAAGCAAAAAATATAACTTACCAACAAAATATAATCCAACTAATTTTTTTCGTCTTCTTTTTTACACTTTCCTGCAGTGCACAGTGCTGAACAAAGTTGGAAATTAAAATATCTAACGGATGAGTCACCTTAAGTAATTACCTGTGTGTGTGTGTGTGTGCGCGTGTACATGTGCGTGCACATGCATGAGTACTTTTCATAAAAGCTCTCTTGCTTTGAAGAAGGGGATAATAAGAGGCTTGAATTGTTTAAAATATTGAGACATTTCTGGGAACCTATTCAAGAGCTAGATAAAAAGAATGCATCTGGTGTGACTGCATCTCCAGCTGCTATAAAAATACATACTGTAAAAGCATTAAAAGGTCAGCCACTCACATTTCCAGAGAATCGAAATAAAAACAGTGAGATGTATTAATGCTCTCTTATGTATTAATGCAGTTAACGTGGTAACAATGCTTAGTAAGATTAGTAAGATCATTAACACATTAATGTGACCAACTTTTGCCTTCAGATAAACAATAGTTAAAGCAGTCATCTTTGTGAAAAACTGTATCTCTGAAAGTGTTTACATTCATCCTTCCACTGTTTAGAGACAACTTTGCTGTGGTCAGAAAATATAAGATTATCTCAAGCAACAGTTTGTAAGAAAAGTAGAAAAAGGCAAATACAATTCAAACAAAAATGCCCTGGTATTCTCGGAACATAGAGTAGCCTTCTCAAGAGACCAGACCTCAGAAATTGTTTGGGAATACTTGGGCTGTGAGAAGCACAATTTGTATCAAGCTTCTAAGACTGAATTCTGGAGATGCATAAGAATATGTAACACAATAAAAGGGTTAACAGACTTTGTGGCAATTACAGAATAATGAGCAAATGTTGACAATAAATTAAATAAATTAGTGCACATACAGCTTGCATCCTGTCATAGGAAAAGCATGAAATGAAACTAGAGCAGTGACATTGGAGCCTAAATGAACCTCTCACAATTCCAAGCATCATCTAGAAGATTATGAAGCCAGTATCTTAATGATGAGTTGGCGTGTTTTTTGTGATCCACAACTAATCAGTCTGTATCAATACCTCACTTGACTAATGTCCCTGAGGCTGAATGGCATCACATCTTCACACCAATGTTCTGTCATCTAGTGTGCTACCCAGAAGAGTAAAAATAGGATGGATTTTTTGGCCAGGTTGTATACATTAACTAATAACACCTAAATGTTATCTAAATGACATCAACTAGTCAGCGATATTCAAACATCTGGTGTAAATGCTACCCAGATTAATAGAAGTGTTACTACAGCAAAGATAATGTACCATCCGCTGACAGTTGTGGTAAACAGCCACCATTTATTTTGGTCATATCGTATACTATGATTTTTCTCGTTCTTTTCCCACAGTACTCTGTACGACTTCTACCACTATTTCTTCATGGTCACCAATGTGCTGTTCTATGTGAGCTCCGCTATCAACCCTGTCCTGTACAACCTGGTGTCGGCCAGCTACCGGCAGATCTTCTTCTCCACCCTCAGCTGCTTCTGCCTGCCATGCCGGCGCAAGAAGAATAAGCGCATGCTCACCAGGCACTCTATCAGCATCTGTAGCAACCAGACCTTCTCCACCAACATCATCAAAGAGACAGTCTACTGACCACTAACAACAGTCCAGACCCTCCAGTCCACTACATTGGTGCCAGAAAGAAAACAATGGTAATGATTGAATGTATCATAGCATATGCCTAGAGAATATCTGTGTGTGTGGAGTGGGAGTAATCTTGTGTCTGTAACTGGAATTCACATTACATTTGAGACTACATGTGAAAAACACGAGTGCAAAATAAAAGGCCTAGATGTAGCTTAGCTGATGATAAAATTGGCATAAGTTTGCATGGCAAGTGCCCAGTGAAAGGTTAAAATGGTACTCTGTAAATACGGTATATAAAACGCTTTGAATGTATGTTCAGATCCATAATACTGAAAGAACTACATGTAATGACATATTATAACATGTATGACACACATACACCTTTGGGAACAACCGGTTGTAGGGTGTATTTGGCAATATATACTAGGATCATTGATGTATGTGTAAGTATCCTTACATTTCTACAGTCTTTTACAAAATGTTGTGCAAGTGATTCAGTATTGTTAATTTTCTAGGTAATAAATAGTACATGTTCTGTATAGGGATTATACATATTGGGAAGGAAATTCAGGATAAAGTGGTTATAGAAGATGAATGGATGGAAGGATAGGTGAATAAATGGATGATTTAATGAATGCATGTGGTCTCATCAAATGTAAAGGCACCCTTTTATATTATTATTTCCCCAATATGTTAAAATAAACTAAAGCAAACTGCATTAGAATGTACAGGAAAATGTACTTAAGTAACCTTCAAAGGATGTGTAAACATATTTTGGTGTAGAAAACAAACAAAACAAGTAATTCAGACAAGGGCATTTCAACTTTTGCATATGACTGAAATCAAAGCTGTGGAAAAAAGAAGTGAAAGTTGCCTTTGTATGGAGTTTATGTGGAGTCATTTTGTCATTTTTTGTTGCAGACTGGGTGACTGTGAACACACATAAACAGTTCATTAAGGTTTTTGTATTAGTTTCTCAGTTGACAAAGCACAACAGGGACACAGAAAGCAGGCTGCTACAGCACAGTTCACTAATCTTTTTTTCCCAGCAACACTTTGCAACACTCTATGTCGCCGTGGTAATGCTGCCAGGTTAAAAAGATGACACTTGACTGTTCAGCTTGAAAGCCAAGGTAGAAGAGGCCAGACATGTTTGAAAGCAGAGCATCTTTTGCTTCTGAACATTTTCATACAAACAAAGTCTTGAGTAGAGTTTCCCTTTCTCACAAAGGACCATTTTTTGTGAGAAATTGTTGTGGAAAATGTGGGCTTTGTGGCGAGTGACAGTCATTAACAGAGGGCAAGTGAATTTCCACCCATTTCCTTTCTGGTACTGTGGGATAACAGAAAGGGAAGGAGACTGTAAACTTGCTCATCACTGAGAAACCCAGGGTTAAACAGCTATATATATATATATATATATATATATATATATATATATATATATATATATATATATATATATATATATAATTATATAAGCAGGTCTTTTGTGTTTATGTGGTGATTGCGATTGTGGGAGCTTCTCAAAAGTTTTATGAATAAACTGTTAGTAGAAGACCCATCATAACTATAATGACTGAGGGGGTGTTTTTGAAGGCCTCTTGTGTAGAGTATTTCAGTGTTCTCTTTTTCAAAAATCCCTCAGTTTGTATTCATTTTGTAATATTCTCAGTTATTTCTACTTGAGGATTAAGCATCCTTTCAGACCCATAGTGGTTTCTTCTCTGATCTGCGCTTGAATATCTCCAGTCTTTGAAAGATTGGTACTCTGTATTTTATGGTGAGTGCTTTGGTGATATGCTAGCTCTTGTATGGTTATTATTTTTTGTGAAATTTGTGTTTTACACACTAAAACACAAACATATATTAAAACTGAGGGAGTGGAGGCAAAAAGGGTTTTCGTTTTTGTCCTCTTGGATTGATAAATGGTCCCTGTGCCTGGATGCATGCTAGGGGTGGGAGAACACAGCAGAGTGCTGTTGATTCCAGCTGTGTAGAATATAGTAACCTATGGTTGTCAAACAGCCTGTGGCATAAGTTTAGGCATCAGTACAAACAATATAGAATTATTCCACTAATAGACCAGGGAGATTCAGCCTGGAGGGACGTGTAGCCTGGCAGGGAATTTTTTTTTTCCATTAGAAAGTATTTGTGTGTGTGTGTGTGTGTTTGTTTTTGTGCATGCAGTGGAGCAGGTGAACACAGAGGTGTGAAGAGAGAGAGAGATTGCAAGAGTGGAAACAAGAGCTTTTCCAAATACAATTGTGAAGCCAAATGGAAGGAGAGAAAGAGAGTAGAGGAATCAGTTGTGCACACTCACTGCTTCTCTCACAAAGGGCAAATGGACAGAAGTGTCTACAATTTTTTTTCAGAGTTGAAGAAAGATGATTTTCTCCTGTCTCTCAAAGATTAAAGTCTGAAGTGTGGTTTATCTGATGGTGTAAGCTAGTTTGTTAGGAGACCTGTTACTTCTTAAATATATATGATTATTTTAACTCCGGTTTTATTTATTTATTATTGTTCTTGCCTTGTGTGTGTGTTGTAATACAATATGTGTACATATATATGTGTATATATATGCAGGCAGTTTTCTTCTTCACACTACCAGCTAATCTCAGTATATAAGCCCACATTCCTATGTTCTACCAAAGACTGTTACACCTAGAAAGCAAGGAGTGAAAAGACACCGTTAGCTGTAAATGGTGAACAATAAACAAACCTCTGAAATTGCTTAAGGCATTTTTGTCCTTAGTAAAACCTGCTGTCTTTAAACCTGCTGGTGTGTGACCACCATTTATAAGCAGATATTACACCTACAGTCACTATAATACACTATATGTCCAAACATTTTTAGATACCCTGTTGTAAATAGTGAATACAGATATTTTCAGGTGCATCCCCTAGCAGATGCTAATGTTCAGCTGCACATATACAGCTTGTACAAGCTCCAAAGAAAGGCGTGGAATGAGCTGGTATGCTCTGTAGCATTGTGTGCCAAATGTCACCATTCTCAATATTAAATGTCTGTTAAAGGGGTGTTAAGCGCTCCCACTCCCCCCTCCGTCCCATGACTGGGCAGCAAGGTGGAACACTTGTTTCAGCACGAATGTCCAGGTGTCCATGAATTTTTGGTCATATAGTGTATCACCAATGAAGTTTACAAACATTGTGAAAAACAACTAAGGGCATGAGAATGTATACTATGTTTCTGTATTATGTTTAAGTTATTGCTTAAATATCAGTTTTTTCATGCTAAAAACAGACTAAACACTAAATTTAAAGCCAGAATGACTCATTTTATATATAAACTCCAGTGACTACACTGCATTTTATTGTGTCTGTCAAAACAGTGTCAGCAAATCATTAGTTTAAAACACTTTCATTTATAAAAATTGATTTTAGTCCAGGAGATAAGGTCCATTAGATAGAGTAAATAACTCCATTAGTTGATTGCAATTCACATCTAAACATGTAGCCAATGGTTTGACATTTATTTAATTTTAATGTACCTATAATTGAACATTAGGCATGATATCTATTTTTAATTTGGTTTGGAGTTTCTGTGTGTTTAAGTACATCATTGTTAACAACTTTGTATTTTCATGAACTGACCAAAATGCGTTTTGTCTTTATGCAGTGCTCATATGTTGTGATTTTTATAAAGTGAGAATTCTTATGCGTTCAGGTTCATTTTGTATATCAGCAGTTATTATTGAATTGTCAGGCCAGAATTTTAGACCCACCCTTAATTAGATACAACATCCATTGCCTAAATAAATGCCAGGGACATTCAGCTACATGGTAAAGTATTGTGAATTTTTATAGCTAGTATATTAAGTTTATAGCTAGTATGCTGTGCAGTAAAACAAATCTGATCAACCTTACAGGGTTGAGAGCAATTCTGGGGAATGTATACAAAGAAAAGATTTATGATCTATTACATTGCAGCTCCTTGTATTATTGCGTTGTGCTAAAGTAAAGAAACAAAGTTTGGATATCAAAACATTCTTGATGTAAGTGGAATATTGTGTGAATTTGAGGTTTTGAAAAAAACATTCCATTTAAATTTATATTGGCCTGTAAAAAAATTGACAGTGATAAAATTTCTATTGTTCAAACAATCCAAAACATTTTTGTTCAAAATGAAACAAGGACATAGGGTTCCTTTGGCATTAAAATTAAAATACAATCAAATGTAAGTTAATAAGTGAGGGAGTGGGTGAGGGTGTAAATGAGTGACAAATGTCAATGCCATAAAATTCTTCAAATCTAAAAATGTCTATGAGGAAGCTAAAGTTAGGCATTCATTCTTGATAAAGGTAAAAATACTATACCCTTCTTCCACAGGTTAACAGTTACTTAGGGTCTTGATTAAACATTTTTGGTCAAAATACCACAATGATTCTACACAAGTTCTCAATATTTCTAAAGAGCCCTCTTCAGAGTCACCAGTTTGACTGCCTGTACCTGTAAAATATACTGAGCTACTGGTACCACAGCGTGAGCACACAGCAGTAAAAAGCCATGTTTTCCTTTTTTTTTCTCCTTTTTATTGTGTTCTTGTTTTTGCTCAGTATATTCATTTGTACACACTTACATTTTTGTCCCTTTGCTCAACATTTAGACTGGTTTTTGAACTGTCACATAAACAGATCTCCAGTGCTGTGGTTTAGGATATTCAAATGAGGGGAGACTTAAATGGTACAATCTCCCCTCTTGATGTCAGAAATGGGACAATATCAGAATTTCTTCTTGTTATTTGTTTTTTTTTTTTTCATTTTTGTTTCTGGGTTGATAAGTGCTCCAGGTACTCAAGTTACAGTGCTAATGCACTCAAAATATTTTTCTTTTTTTTCCCAGCTTCATAGTGTCTCCTATAATATTATGGTGCTGTTTACATATTTTGGGTACCCCATGTACAATTATCAGCTTTATAGATAGTCCCATTTTTACAGGTGATCACAACAGACAATAAAATAATAGTTGAGGTATGAGGCATTCAGATATGTCTGAACACTTAAAATAATTAAGAATAATCTGGAATCTTTGTTTCTTAGTGAAGTACAGTTTCTTCTCCAAGGTCCTGTTGGGGTATAATTGGCTTTATATTATTCAGTGACACATCAGTGCCTATCCTCTAGAGTTCTTATTTCATTCAAAGTTTTTATGATGTTTTCATTCCTGTGTTATTTTGGTGTCTGTGAGGTTGTTTTCTATTGCTCACGGGTGTGTAAACTTTTTCATAAAATTGTACAGGGTGATACTGGTATAGCTGTTTTCTGGGCAGGGTCAAGCTTTGTCCTAAAATACCCAGCAAGCTGAATAGAAATTATCTATTTTGAAGAAAAAAAATTAAAAATGTGTGTGTGGACTAGGCTTAAGCCTGTTTGGTATATCACCCCTATTTTTCTGACTAGGCTTGGCTAGGCAACTATGACAATGGCGACTAACCCCAGCTTCCAATTTTACACGTACAACCAGAGTACAACCCGTAAGACCAGAAAGATTTGTACAAGAAGTTTTCATAAAGCTACACAGCTGCCCAAGACAAAGTCCAGCAGCCAAACATGTTCTGTGAATAAAAAAGGCTATGACTATATTATGGTTCACCCAATAAACATGTAAATACACTTCAATTTAAAGCACACATGTCAAAGGAAATCTGAGAATCCTGCTGAATCCATGCCGAGACTTTAGAATTTTTTTTTCTGTTGAACTGTTTACAGGCTGCACTGTTAATTTGAAAATAAATATTAAATGTTATTTTGCTTCACTTCTAGTTTTGTTTATCTTCAACAGATCAATAAAGGAAATAATATAAAATCACCACATTTTTTCTGTACCTTCTGCTTCTCATGATGCCAGTGTTATCGTGAATGTGTGCCGAAGGGTTTTATTTGATTAGTTGTCGATGTGACAGCACTCAATGTATTGACTTGTTAAATATAAGATGTGGATACAAGCAGACATTTGCCATTTATTAATTGGATTTAGTGCCTAAAATCAAGCTCCAGCTGTCCAGTGCTAATTTGTATGTGTCGTGGACTGTAAACAATGTCCGATCCATCTTTGATTAAAACATATATGTTCGGTTTCTCACCGTTTAATGATGTGCTATCCAAGCAAATTGGAACGGATGTTATTCAATGTAGGTTCCAAGGGACCTCAGCCATAACAGGATGCATAATGGATTTACAATAGGTTCACAATGCTCTTTTCACATTAAGCCCACAATCTTAGAAAACATTAAGAGAAATGCTGGATGAGCTTGTCTCTTTTGGCCATATAGTGTAAAGCTCCTGTATTCTCCAAGTACATGACTTAATTGTTCTTAATTGTGGATATGTGTAATATCTGGTGATAGCCGCAAACCCTATTCTTTCTATCATTTTGATCTGAGATTCATCACTGGTGACCATTACAGCACTAATAAGCTATTAGTCCAAGGACTTAGATAACGTCAGGTTGTCCTCTGTGGAAGTGTGTCAGATCAGCTACTGGTAATTTAGAAAGTACTTAGTGGCCTTATGCCTCTATACCAAATTAATGCTCACTGTAAATAAGGAAAAACATTCACATTCACATTTCTCCCAGTGCCTAGATCATTCTTAAGATGCCTCAGGCATTTACAATTTTCAGAAGGGTGAACTGGTGTACACTTGGTGATTCAGTACTTCAGTAATTGAGCAATCATATAATTTTATGGTTTTAATTTCTGTATTTAAAAAAAAAATCTAGTAAATAAATGCAATTGCAAATGTGTATTTTTTGTTGGTTTGGCGAAAACGAAACAAACCTTACTTCAAGTGCACTTTCTCTCATATACATGCACAATAACAGCCCCATGCTGCAGTAGACAAAATAAAAAAAAATAATGTTTATGAATGTTTTTGTGTGTTTTAATTCTTATTCAGATTTTAAAAAATCAGATTCATAAATTTAAATCGTTAAATTCAAATCTCAAAAATGAATCTAAGCCAGAGGTCAATCATCCAAATGTGTTTTGGAATTTAAACTCTAGGTATCTTGAGAATTTGGCAGTGCAGTCAACCTGTGACAGTACTGATTATACAGAGATTAAAAATGAAGATAATGGTGATGATGATGTTAATGATTTAGCAAAAATAAAATTAAAGGAAGGTAGCATGGTGCCACAACAGATAGTATTACTGTCACACAGCTCCAGGGTCCTGGGGTTGCAGGTTTGAGCCCCACCCCGAGTGTCTGCTTGTGAGGAGTTTGGTGTGTTCTCCCTATGTGTGCTACCTCCAGGTGCACCAGTTTAACTGTAATGTTAAATTGTCTTTATGTGTGAGTGTCTGAATGAACATCTGCAGTAAACATATAGCAATAAGCAAATAAAAGTAAATATTACAAATAATAATAATCTTGAAATGCAGCTTAAATTAACAATAGCAGCAAAAATAATATAGAGACAAAACAGTCCAACCTTATATAATAAAATCTCAATTTTATTTAGTAGATTAGAGACGGCCTTAATATAATTAAAGTCTAAACGATTGATGCATGTGTATATGGGTGGTTGGAACAAAGAAAGAAAGAAAGAAAGAATGAAGAACAAATGTTCCTTTCCATAAATTGGAGATTTGTGAATAAAAAACTAATGAAAAACAACAATAAAAATATGAGAGCATAAAACAATTTTCTCTTGTCCATGAATAAAGAGTTTATAGTTCAAAATGCATTTAAGATCAAATAAATAACAAACACACAAAGTCTGTTTGACATTTGTGGTTTTGTCATGAAGAGAAGGGCTGTGCTTTATTTGGAGACTGCACTGTGATGGATGCTTGTCTTGGAACCCTGAAGGTACGTGAGTAAGAACAGCACTATCCAGCTGTCTCAGACAATACACTGGTCAGTTGCTCTTTGGGATGCTCCTAAAAGCCAGGAGTGTTCTACAAGATGAGAAGGCTCAACATGCTGTTTAGAAAAACTAGCTGCTCTTCATCCATGTTCAAAGTGAAGCTTCCAAAATTTTGCACAAGCCCTTGCCAAAAACACTTGATGTGTGTCAGAATGTGTCAATTCTCATAGCTCGTGTGAAGAGGCCTTAGGGTAACATTACAGCTTATAAACGAGAGAAACTAAGTTGGTTTGTTGGTGTAAGCTCACATGTGGTTTGTGTCAGACTTAACATGGAAAAACTTGGACTGAAAAATTAATAACATACCAATAAAGTGTCTTTTTCAAAAAGAACTTGTGTAGAAGTGCAAAAGTAGCAGCTCTGGAAAAAGTTCCGAATTACCCAGGCTTTATTCACACTGCAGGGTAAATTTATTTTGTTTTTTAAATCACATTTTTAGAGTGAGTGCCCACACTGCAAATTGCAAGTGACCAAATCTGATTTGTATGGCCCGACTCTACTCACATTTGCTCATGTACACACATTGGTTGTAACAATGTACATATAATATGTTTTTTTCTGGTTGCAAAAAATTGCCCCTACTTCTTCCTCTTAATCATACATGCCTTGCAATGTCTATCTTCTATCTATCTTCTTTACTATCTTCTATCACCATAGAAACAGAATTGTGTATGACTAAATTTAATAACTAAATATGCATTTCTAAAATGTAACCCAATGGGTTTTAAACAATAACATTCCTTCACGCCTGTTGGCTAGAAAACAATTATGCTTCTTCTTCCTTCAAAGCAGCGCTGCCTCCAGAACCATTCTGAGTAGTGATTTTGCACTCATGCTCCGTGTGATATTTGTTAGTCCATCACTTTTCTGTTCAAACATGTCCCACATATTCAGCAGTTAATAACACTGTTGCCTTCCCTTCCCTTGGTAGTAGGTGAAGCGTAATATCTTTGTGTTTGTGTGTGAATTTAGCTACACTCTTGCATCTACAAAGGCAAAAACAGTCAAGCTAAACCGCCATTTGTGGAGATTAACAATCCATTGCAAGACCATGATACATTTATACACATATAAGGATCAATAAATTATACCAATATTAAGCTCATCTATATATAAAAAAAATCCAGAAACATTATATTTGTATAAAGATTTAATTTAAAACAGAAAACTATGATTTGTAAATCGACTTTGATATTAAAATGAAAACTCTAAAAAAGACAGCTTATCCATCCCAATAATTGCTCTGGTTGTTTAGATATTGCTGCTTTAGGCACAAAACTCATATACATTTTTACATTTTTTGCTGTTTTTTTAATAACTGTGCTGACATTTACTAAAATGTTCAGATTCCATGACAAAAAGACAAAAACCATACAAAATGCTCCAAAATTTCTTGGAATAAAATCTTTTTAACTGCTGAACATGCTGAAAGTTGTGATATGTGCTTTCTTTTTCTGTAGAGATATTTGTTTTTGGTGTGTCTTATGGCATTGGTACGTTGAGTTGGAGTGTTCTGTGTTGATGTGCTCTGGACTGTGAAAAAGCACAGTGCTATTTTGATTGTTTTTCTCTGTGAGCACATGAAATTGATCGAAAGTGTCCGTGAGTGTGTGTGTCTGTGTTGCCCTGTGAAGGACTGGCGCCCCCTCCAGGGTGTATTCCCGCCTTGCGCCCGATGATTCCAGGTAGGCTCTGGACCCCCCGCGACCCTAAATTGGATAAGCGGTTACAGATAATGGATGGATGGATGGATGTGTCTATTAGACTTACAGCATTTTTCACATGACTTGTTGACTCAAAAAGCTAGTAGCCCCTTCAGATTCATTCTCTAAGACATTTCTGTCAGACAATGAAGGAATGGAAAGGAAACATAAAAAAAAAATTCAGGTGCTCAGAATTAAAATGACCAACTGCTTTGCTGGCCCAGTATACATTTGCTAACAGCTAGCTCTAAAATATGGACCATACAGCCCAAGCTAGCATCCCTACACTCCTCCAAGGGCATTATATCTGATCATTACGTGCACCATTTCCTTTGTTATGTTTCATTGCACCAGCATTTGGTTAAAAGCAGCAGAGATTACTGCTACCATATGTGAAGTGGAGAACTCCTGTGCATGCAACATTGCTTTTTAAATTGGAAATCTTCATCCACTGAAGGGTTAGGCTTAAAGTGCTCCTCAAACTAAAGTCCATTTATCATATTGTTGGAACTTGAGTATAGCTACGTGTGTCGGTACATTTGCACAAGCATCTGGTTTGGATGGTTTTAAGGAACACTGTAAAATTTTTACCTAAAAAATTACTGCTTCAAAATGATTGTGATGCTTCACTGACCTGTAATGGGGGAATAGAGCACTAAGTAACTTTTGCAGGAGAGTAAGAAACAATTTAGATTGCATCACTGATAATGTTGAAAAATTATAAACCAATAATATCCAACTACCCCAGAATATCAAGGAACAACATACTAACTGTGAAATGTTCACATTTACAAGTTCACTTGGAAATTCATCATGGGAGTTGTGTCCAGCTAGGTTCCCTAGATTTTCTAGCTAGATTTAGATTATCTTAAGTATGTCTGGGAATCACAGTCCTTACAACTTTAAAGTTAATCCTGCATTTCCCTCCACGATAGTTTTAGTTTTTTTCTCTCTCTTTAATTTATCTTCTTCTTCCTGGCTATTTTCATCACCCTAAAACAGTTTTGAAAGTGGCTTTAAAAATGGAATCACTCGCTTGTGCTCAAGTCATTTCAGACATACAGCATGAGAATAGGGTTGGGCTGAATCTGGGAGTGTCTTGGCTCATACAGGAATGGGAAAGAGATTGCAGTGTTGCAGTTTTTATCCCTAGACTTACCTCAGTGAAATTGGTTTAGTTAAGAGGCAAAAGCTTAGTGCAGTGCTGCAGAGCCAGTAGCAGCTGTGTGTGTGTTTCCTCCTTGAGGCTTGTGGCATCACAGGCACGCAATCCGTCAAGATGGATCAATAAAGTGCAGGTTTTATTAGCTCCACACCTGCATCACAATCTTTTCACTAAAGAGGAAAGCCCCATCAGTGACTCTCTCTATATAAACAGAAACACCTTCTGGATCACTAATGTTTACAGGCTTGAAAAGCAATCAAATCTTCATGTCAGTGTTACAATGTAGTAGAAGGTAATCCAAGTAAAAAAAAATAAAAATAAAAAAATAAAAAAATAAAGTTTCTTTGCTGACAGTGGTTCATACTACTAACAATGTTCTGTCATGTGGGTTTGTTGTGTATATGATTGTGTGTGTGTATGAGGACCATTAAAAAAATAATAACACAAAATGAGGACACAAAGGCACTAGACATTTAGCCAAAAGTCATGTCTAGTATGTTTAGCCATAAAGCTTTGGCCATAAAGTGCAACAACTATTATTAGGAGAGCATGCAAAGAAATGTTACACACAGAAAAAATAAACTCATCAAACTGGTAGCATGAAAAAAGCATAGTTACACTGCTTGTCCAAAACTTTGTAGACACCTGATGAGTGAATTTGGATACTTAATGTTGTGTGCATGTACTTAAATTGTGAACATTTTATTTATTTATTTTAATTTATTATTATTTACAGCATGAATAATCTCCATATAAATGCATGAAATTAGCCTAATGTTGCCATGATCATTGTCAAACATCAGTTTCAAAGTTAAATGTGTATAAAACATTGAGTTGTGAAGCATTGGAACTGTGTTCGGTGGAGTGATGGAGCACTAATCAATAACTTTGGGATGAGTTGGAGAGGTACTTGTCATCATGTACAACTAATCATGGAACATCAGTACCTGACATAATGTTCTTATGGCTGAATGCCATTAAATCTTCCCATTATTTGTTTTCAGTATAACATTGATTTCAGAAGAATTTTTGGATGAGCATGTGTCCACAAACATTTGGCAATACAGGAACATCAGTTAGTGTGTATATTATCAGAGTGGTATGTTTGTTCTTTGTTTCAATATGACTTGAATGCAATATGCCCATGAATGCAGAATTCCTAAACTGTTCACATGAATCTTTCTTTTTCAATTATTTTATGCAGATGTGTGTAATGGATTTCCATCTCTGTGCACAGTATAATCTGAGCTAATCTGCTCCACACTTAGTGACTCCTGTATATAAAGAATCACAGATAATCATACCTGTCACTCGTGTCTTTATCTCATGGCTCCATAAGTGGCTGTTATCTTCTGATCAGCAGAGGTTTAATAATGTCGGTTTAACAAAGATAATGAATATCCTTATGATCCATGAACGAATCAGTCAATCAGGCTGACTAATTGAATGAGTAGATGAATAAGTGAATAAACGAGGAATTGAATGAATGTATGTATGACTGACCGATTGATTGATATAATGAATTAATGAGTGGTTGGCTGATTGTTGATTGACAGCACAAATAATTGACAAAAAATGAATAAGAAAGTAAATGAATTATAAAAAATCACTGATAAAAATTGACTGAAAAAATGAAAGAAAAAATAAAATTATGAATGAATAGCTAAATGAATGGTTGACTGAATGAATAAATGGCTGACTTTAAGGTGACATTCACAATTTTATTAAAAATAAAATAATAACTTAGATAAAATTTTAAGGTTTTCTCACTATTTGCTAGCTTTCAGTCTGATTGTGTGCTTGTAACCAGGCTAATGTGTTTACAAAGCCCCAGTATCTGTAAGTTGGTTAAAATAAATAGTGCCTTGGACTGGTATGCTAGGCTTTGTCTCTCTCATGGCAGTGAAAAGGCATCTGGAGTTTTAGACAACTGAGAGATCTCCAACTGTCGAAAATCATGAACTGAGTTGAGGACATTTCTCTATTACCGCTCCATAAAGTAGGTGGGTAATATTCACTTCTAAAGGTGGATATATATCCAAATTCAGGAGACGGCTAACTGCATTACCAAAATTGCTACAAATCTAAACAGCTCAAATTAAAATTAGTAAATCAAACAGTTAATAAAAACCTACTGACATGTTAAACGTAAACCATGTACAAACAACAGTCATGTTTTATCCTCAAACATCAGGGGAAAAAAAAAGTAAGGTAGAGGTATATTATTGGTCACTAAAAGAACACAGAGTGTAAATGTATCTTTAAAAGGTACAACAGTAATTTTAAAGTCCAGTTGTGTTCCTTAAAATGTGCATAACATTCTCTTCTCCAGAAGTGGGGTGAATATTTTTTAATCTTTTATTACAAAACTGTGTAAAATAAAAGAACAGCAGGCCTGGAGATTTTAAAATATAAAACTCTTATATAATAAGGTACAATTACATTCCCTAATTAAAGATATTCAAATGTATCCTTGAGGGTACAAGCACAGTGACCATTTTAATGAGTGTACCATTCTAAAAGTGTACCATTTCATTAAAAGATGCAGAGCTTCTGAACAGCATTTCCCCACTATCATACACACCCCCTTTTTCAACAAACTGACTGAATGATTTATAAATGAATAACTGACTGAATAAATGAATAAATATGTTAATGAATGAACTTCTGAATGAATGGTTGACAGACTAAATAATGCAACATGTGAAAAAAAATATATATATATGTATATATACATAGATTTAATAATTTACTTACACAATTTCTGATGCTGACTGAGTGAATGAAATGTTTCAGTCAATTTGATTAATATTATGTTGTTCAGAGGATGTTGAAGTATTTGCTGTGGTATTTAAAGACAGGCTGAGTGCCTGAATGAAGAAATGGCTTACTGAACAAATGACTGACTGGTTATATGGATTATGTAATAAATTAATTACTGACAGAATGAATAAATGTATTACTGAATGTATGAAAGTGTGAGAGAAATGCTGAATGATTGTGTGAATGCACGATTGACTGAATGCTTCTGAATTTCACAGATGCTACCAGGTTACCAGGTATACACCACAGTCAAAGTTTGCTGAAATATGTACTGTGGCATTTAAAGAGCCCAGTGTGTTTGAGTTTGACATTTTCAGCACCAGAACATTGCATTTAGCATAGCCTAGTCATTTACAGGCTGAAGATTAGTAGGTAAAACAGAAGACCCTGCAGGAATGTTTGTTGCTGTTTGTATTTATTGCTGACTCCATATACAGAAAATATTTGGGAGTGTCATTTCAAATGACAAAACAGCAATATATATATATATATATATATATATATATATATATATATATATATATATATATATATATATCACAAGGAAGCTATGCTGTTATAGCATATATACGTTATGAGTCCTGCTGAAATAACTTGATGGGATAATTAATCTGATAGCATGCATTTCTTTTCAGGCTTTTACATTATAGCATTCCCTTAAAAAAATAAAATAAAATGATAATAATAATAATAATCATAATAGTAATAATAATAAAAAGTGGGTGAACAATGTTCCCACATGTTCTCACTGCTTAAAATTGTAACTCCCATTTAGTGCAGGTTAACATGAATGTTTTAGGGATGGAACAGAGAGAAATATTTTGAACATGATGAAAGAAACATCTGAGTTTTTTTTTTTTTTTTTTATATTAAGCATTCCACTAAAACTGGAGGCCTCACAAAATACCTGCAAGGAGGAGATCGATGCACTGAGCCCAAATTGAAATTGATGAAAGCATTTCATGAAGACAATCAAAATTCAGGGGAAGAATGGATGTGTGCCTTGGTTCTGTTGATCACCATTTCCTGCTCCTTGTCCCTTGGCAGAAAAAAAGATTAAATGGCACCTCTCCTTCTCTTCAGGAGGTGGGTAATACATTACAGAGGAGAGCAGTTCAGACGATTGATGAAAGATACCCAGCATTAGGAATCTTTAGCATTAAGCCAGACACATGGTCACAAAATTGGTCAGTGTGAAGATATTTCTCACTTAACTTGAATTTATGCAGCACTGATTGTGTGGTTGTAATATTTTCATTGCAAAAACATTACTGTATTATGTTTTTTCAGGATTTATTTACTGACATAGGAAGATTTTAGCAACCAAATTAAAAAGTCAAAAAAAAAAAAAAAAAAAAAAAAAAACACTCTAGGATTTTATTCCAGCTGTGTAGTTTCTAACCTTTCAAGCCAGAAACAAATAACAATGAAGATCTTGTCTTAAAGCCCACATTTAGCTTTGAATGATGACGTTGGCTCACGGTGAGTCTGGAAGCCTCATCCTAGCCACATTTACTTTATATGGGCCAGATGTCATGTGATGTCTGTCCTCTTGGTTGCAGTCCCAATGAAGTCAGTGCTGATGATGGATGATTAGTTCTGGTCACAAACACTGCTCATTCCAAAACAATTCATCCCAAAGTATTTGAATGAGTTCCATCACTCCCATCAACACAGTTCCACTGCACCAAAACTAATGCTTGAAACTGGGAATGATTTTCTTACGCTGATGAACAGATGCTCCAGAGTGTTCCTTTTGAATGTTAATGTTTCAGTATTTTCAGTTTTCTTGCTTTAATAAATTTTCACATGGCTCTGTCCAAATTGGCCCCTGAAAAAAATATTCTATAGTTACTCTTTCTCTGTTGAAATCAGTGGTTACCACTAGTCTCAATTGTGGCATCATTATTTAGGACGGATTTATTCTTCATTTATTCATCTTCTGTTCATCTAACTGAACTTCCAGATTTATTCATATCCTCATCATCCCTCAGCATGGGAGAAAACAATGTCCTACAGCCTCATTAAACAGCCAGCACGTGGTGATTTGTCAAGCTCAGGTAGCTTTATTCTAGGTAGGCTTGTGAAAAAACTCTCTATGATGTACTCTTTTCCCCAGCTCAAACCTGAAATTATACTCAATCACTCCATATCATGAAAGGACATAATCTGATGAATAACCTTTTTATTACAAGACTGTGGAGTTATTAACTTTTTGTCCTATTCCATTTCTTTCCTCACAGATGGTTCAGAACCTCTTTTTCTATTCTGACAGTTTTAAACCTGATACATGTCAGTCTTAGATATGTCCTAAATTTGGTAGAAATCCCATTCTATATCTGACACAGCTTCTATAATCTCCATAGAAAGACTTGGTTAAAGAATAGATTTCACATGTCTAAGGTTATCATGCTCAGTACCAGCTAGTAGGGTATAAAGTCCCCAAGCACTGGACCCAGTGTCACCATGCCCAACCATGTTTGTCAGCAAGGGAGATGAAGCACTAATTTACTGAATTTGAGTCAGTATCTTTGGCATTAAATGTGTAATTTGTGATCAGAAATGAATCCTCCATCCTATGTACCTGATCTTACATATGTTTATGTGGCTGAACACAATCAATTCCTCACACCAGTGTTTTAGAATCTAGTATAATGTACTCACAGAGGACTAGACACTTATTACAGTAGATCGGAGACAAAATCCCTATTAATACCTTTGATTTCTAAAGAAACATTAGGTGAGCATTAGGCTATTAAGTGTATCATTCCAGTAATGATGCAAATGACTTAATCTAACAAAGTACAGCATGTTTCAATGCCAGAAATAGCATTCTCTGTCCGAATGCCTGATTGAACCAGGAGCTAAATTACTTCCACTGCATCCAATGTTTGCGAGCAATAGCCAGTTTTTGTTTGACAAGTTATAGAGTTTGAGAATACACCAGGCTTTTACACCATGTAAAATACATGAATGCCCCTTAGAAGCAATTATATCATAAGCTATTGTATGATCTAAGCCCCTCCACAGATATTCGCCTGGCTATTTGGAAAAAGGGCTTTTGTGTAACAGTTTTCAATAACATTGAAGTGTGAGATCCTCAGTAATCGAGAAACAAGGTCCCTGACATGTACAATCTTCTGTCCTTTCAGGCTCCTCAGGATGTTCAGATTTTACACAAGCTCAGCAAATCCCTCTGTACTGAAACAGAAAATAATTGATGCTGTTGGAAAGAAATGTGGTAAATTAAAAAAAAACTGCCTCTTCAAATTAAAGTGAATTCTAAATGCTAAACCAGAGATAAACTGATGGTCATTTTTTCAGGGAGGGGTAGCGTTTTTTCATACAGAGGCTGGCCACTAAGACAAAGTATTTGTATTTAAAATAAATAAATAAATAATAAACAAAAAACTAAATATGTAAAAAATGGGTAAAATCACCCGTTTCCTTTGGCATTCCATTATGCTAAATGTCTGATGTAACATTAATTTTGACGGTTTATTATGAAAGCAATAATATAAACCAGCCTAACTAAAGGAAGAAAGAAAATGGCCAAGTATGAAAAAACAATTATGACTGAGTTGTTTAAATATATATTATTTTCAATCTCACAACTCACCCATGCCTCACATTTGGAATAACTCTGGTTTCAGGTAACACTTTACTATAGGTCATTGCCCATAAGGCTACGGGATGTACAGAAGTCATGACAAATTACATAGACCTACACAAACATAGGAAAGCTGGGTGGAGATTATTAGCACTTTTCTGTACAAAATATACACACTGTGCAGTTGAACACATGGGTCAGCTATGGGTTCACATTAAAGTAGTTGGGTTCAATAGTCTCTACAAACTTATTGGCCAACCCTGTGTTTATATATGTTCTTCATGTGGAAATGATATACATTTATGTCAAGTTATTAAAATGTATCTTTACTGTGAAAAACTACATGCATGTATGGCATGCTTCACCCATGTCTGGTAAAGATGTGTGGTCTAATGCAGGGGCCATTTCCCATTCATTCATTCATTATCTGTAACTGCTTATCCAATTCAGGGTCGCGGGGTCCAGAGCCTACCTGGAATCATTGGGCGCAAGGCAGGAATACACCCTGGAGGGGGCGCCAGTCTTTCACAGGGCAACACAGACACACACACATTCACTCACACCTACTGACACATTTGAGTCTCCAATCCACCTACCAACGTGCGTTTTTGGACTGTGGGAGGAAACCGGAGCACCCGGATGAAACCCACGCAGACACGGGGAGAACACACCAACTCCTCACAGACAGTCACCCGGAGCGGGAATCGAACCCACAACCTCCAGGCCCCTGGAGCTGTGTGACACTACCTGCTGCGCCACCGTGCCTCCCCCATTTCCCATTCATCTCTCCATTAATATTCACTACACATATGGATATATTCATTTCTTAATGTGGGTCCCGACTTTAGGTATCAGTCAAGGCATGTCTCTGACATTTAGCTCCACCCACTGTGCTGAATAGAATGACATTCACTGAGAGAGTTTGCTAATGTGTCACAGAAGGGATCTGACTGGCATTCAGCCACTGAATAAATTACAGCACATTTTAATATCATTGCAAATGATTTCTGTATGCCCATAACATTGTGGACACCTGGTCATTCAGGTTTCTTCTGAAATAAAGAATATTAATAAAGAGTCTTTCTCTCCCTTTGCTGCAGTAACAGCCTCTCCTCCTCTGGGAATACTAGTAGTATTTACCAACAAGGTGGAATCAATTCAGTTGTCATTTGCAAACCGAATATGGAACAGTTCAGCTCATTTACACTGACATAAACTGGTTCCAGAACTAGAAAATGTTGTCCCTGTAAAGTAGGTTCTTCAGTGCAAACTGTGACAGTGTCCGTGTGCTTGTCAAGCTAATGAAGCTCCAGATAGAGCACAGAGCCTCAAATACAGCATTCCTTCACAGTGGAGCCAGGGTTAGGTAATTGTAATGCTTTTGAGTACATTTTGTTCCTGGCTAAAATCCCCTATCAGTTAGTATCTCAAAGCTAGGCAAATTAGTGATAAGACTCTAAAATATTTTAGTTGAAGAGACAGGTCCACCAGCTCACCAACCAGATTTTGAATGTTTACAACCTTTATCCGCTATTTATGAGACCACTGCATGCTATTTACACTGGGTTTTTTAAAGTTCAAGGCATTGAAAAACACTGGAGTGCATAATAATGGTAATCTCCTTCCTTAGTGAAACGTTAGACCTCCATAATATTTTGATAAAATGAAAATACTAGCGGCACGGTGGCGCAGCAGGTAGTGTCGCAGTCACACAGCTCCAGGGGCCTGGAGGTTGTGGGTTCGATTCCCGCTCCGGGTGACTGTCTGTGAGGAGTTGGTGTGTTCTCCCCTTGTCCGCGTGGGTTTCCTCCGGGTGCTCCGGTTTCCTCCCACAGTCCAAAAACACACGTTGCAGGTGGATTGGCGACTCGAAAGTGTCCGTAGGTGTGAGTGAATGTGTGTGTGTCTGTGTTACCCTGTGAAGGACTGGCGTCCCCTCCAGGGTGTATTCCCGCCTTGCGCCCGATGATTCCAGGTAGGCTCTGGACCCCCCACGACCCTAAATTGGATAAGCGGTTACAGATAATGGATGGATGGATAATACTGAAGAAAAAATGGCCTGATGTCCACTATATGTCCACCAGTTGACAGGTACTGCAAGTGCACCCATTAGGACAGATTTTCAGTTGTGCACAAACACCACTTGAACTCATCCCAAATGTATTGGATAGTGCTACATCACTTCAGAAATTGAAGTTCTGCTCCACAGCACAGTGCTTAAGATTTTTAATGCTTTCCAGCCATGCTTAGTATTGGACATGGTAATTTTAGGGCTTGAACCAGTGACTTTCCTGTCCAAAGTCTGCTTCACTAAATTTTAAGCCAGAACGACCCCTGTCAATTAACTAGTCCCTCATATATGTTAACACCATGTAAAAGCAACCCTCATTTTCTTTATTTTAAATATTTTTTTTTCCATATAGTCACATTTTACATCATTCCAAATTCATTCTACAAATAACGGACAAAATGATGGATGGAGAAAGAGGAGAGAAAAAAAAAAAAACTAGGGTCTGGTTTCTCTGTTATATCTCTGATAGGAATGAGACATGAAAAAGACTACAAATGAGAGCAATATCATTCCAGAAGGAAATTAAAAATGAAATATGATAGAAAATCCCTCTCATATGCAAAAATGAGTTGCATGGCCTGAAGGCCTGAAGGAACCTTCTGTTATTGCTGGTGCTGTAATATTAGTAATTAGTAATTTTCCAGTTGTGACAGAATAAATTCTCACAATTTCAGTTCTGCTTCACCAGAGACAGCAGTTCGCCATGTTTAACAGATAGTGCTTGTCAGTCAATGCCATTTGTTTTTGAACGTGTAATGTGAATAGTGCTAGCAGGACTTGCTCTATTTTGCCTTTTGAGAACATGAATATGCTATACTGTGTACATCAATAAATTATTTTGATATTATCTTATGTTCTTTGGCTATTATGCAGTCTTGGGCCAGTATTATTGAATTTATTGAAATTTCAAAATTAGAGTGAAAGAAACCTATCATGACTGTCATCCATCCATCTGTTTATTCACTCATTAGTCCCACACTCATTAGATGCACATTTAAGAGTGTTACGCTGTGCTGTGTATGTGCTTGTTTTCTCTCTCTCTCTCTCTCTCTCTCTCTCCCATTTGTTTTGTGCATAGGTTTTGTGTGTTTTTTGTGTATACTTAGGGAGTGGGGTAAGACATTGTCTTTTGTTTCACTTAGCTAAGTTAGAGCTGTCTGTGGGTCAGTTAGGTGGGGTGTTTTTTTGTTATTTTTGTCGGCATAAGGCCATCCTTAAGTTCATTGGTGTTTGTGTCATTGTAAATATCACATCTACACATTCTCATCTCTGTTACAGTTATTCATTTCCCACACATTTATCCTAACACACACCTCATTCTGTTGCTCAACGCTTGACTGGGGCGTAACAGAGTAAAGTGGATTAAAACTTTACATTCTTTAAGATGTATCCCTGTAAATTATCCCACAAGGTCTGGGCACCACTTCTATATGCAGAGCCTGTTTAGGCATTTAATCATTTCTGCTTTTACGTCTAAATAATAGATTACTACATTTGATACAGAGTCTGAAATACTTAATTATACAGATTTACAGCAATGCTTACAAATAGCTTTGTCTGAAGAATGAAAGTGCTTTTTATAAATGCGTCTTGCATAAATATGTTCAGGAATTGAGCAAATGTTCTACATCTTCCATTAGATAAGGTATCTTGCTGTCTGTCTTTGTTCCTGTGTTGATTGCTGGCCCAGAACTGAAGGAAACGTGACTTTATATGGAAAATGACACTACAGTGGCAGTTGTGGACATTTACCATTTTTGACAAGCTTTGTGACTTGATAATAAGTCTAGCTTTTGACAAGGAGATGCCATCCCTTACTACACACAATGATACATCCAATGTTTTTTCTCTAATACCTGGCACAACCTACTGGATAAGGATCAGGTTGATTTAGAGGCTCATTTGCTCCTCTTGACCATTGCAAAAATTCTCCCAGTGCTAGGGTGAAACCGTTGTTTCCAGTGTGTATGGGGAAGACCCCCTCCCCCAACCACACTGAATTTTTACGTGTTTTTAAATAAGGAAATGTACTATAAATAACATAACATTATTATATATATATATATAAATATATATATAATAATGTTATTATATAATATATATAATATAATATATTAAAAAATAATAATACATAATAAAAGAGAATGCAAAGAAATAAACTGTTTCTATTAAGTGTATTTACCCTGAATTTCAGACAAAGATGCTGGCGGAGGTTGAGGAGATTGGCGGAAGAGGTTGGGGGAGTTTTTCTTTTTGTGCTCCATCGCTTAATTTACTTGCTACACAGTTAATGCTTCAATGCTATAAAAAACAGCTATACAACTGAGATGCTTGCACAGCAAGACAGGGCCATCACTAGAGATTAATGATAAGAGGGACTAAGCTTTTATCAGGGGGGTCTGTGGTAACTGCCTCATAGCAGCACATTTTTTTGACAAAGTACAGATTAAGCAAAGCCTCAAGGAGCTAGAATAACATTAGTTTTATCTAAAGCAGAGTTGCAGTTCCCAGTGTTTTATCTCTGATCTGCTGCTCTCAGTGCCACCACAAAACAAACCGCTGTAGGTGGGACTGTGACTCCATTGGCTGCACACTGAATGATGGACAGATAACTGTGGCTGCTGATTGGCAAAATCGTGTTCTCTGTTTAGGAGCTGTGCAGAATCTGCCCCTTGCTCCGGCTGAGAGCGAGCTGTGTGTTTCTGTCTCAAACATAAAAGTGTGACCTGAAAAAAAAAAAAAAAATGGAACGCATCCTTTAGTGTTCAAATACGTGACAGTTCTGTAGTTTACGGGACAGTTGGCAACAATACGTGTGTGCATTCTGTCAAGAAAGCAATACAGACTGATAGCCAGAGGCTAACTTGTGACAGAACAGGGTTTTCAAGATATGCAATGTTTTGTAAGCATTTTAAAATGTCTATAATCTGTCACATAAAATACTAATCATGACCACGGAGAGTAAGGCTTTGTACAAATTTTATAACACACTAACATGACAGCTTATACCATATAGTCTGTGCAGCAGGCTAGTTCACATCCCCTCTACATGTCATGACAAAATTGCTATCTTGTGATTGGTAGTTTTGCTTTTCAACAACATTTATTTTCCTGCTTTAGTAGGAGGTTCTTGGCCACAATTGGTGAAAGGTATGAGACTCTCCCTACAGAGACTGGCCATGCAAGGCTAGATTTAAGATTATTTCATTTGCAAAGATGTAATGGAATGTACAACAATTTAGTTAAATTTTACTAGGACATAGTGAGGTCTTTGTTGTGCATGTCACCATAAGACAACTGATGTTGAAAATGTACAGCTTTCCAAAACATGTAACCATGTAACCATTCTACATGGAAAATACCATCAGTGTAATAATACTTGATTGTTTGCTAAGGTATTTAGCATTATCATATTTACATGTTATATCTATATTGTAAAAAGGGTCATCTGAAGGTCATTATGTGCAGTGCAAGTGATGGACTCTGGACCCCATAGTGTGCCACAATATTTCAAGGTAAATGTCCATTACCAACAGCAGTGGTACACTTCAATATAATTTAGGCCTGGAGCATCCCAGTCTGAGCATTTCATCTCCTCTGTCTATTCCTTTCAATGCCATGAAAAAGCCTGGGTTCAATGAAACACACACACACAATCCCTGTTGATGATGCTATCATAGCCAGAATCTTCCAGGGTGCTTGAAAAGAGTGATGGTGAACAGGGTGGACAGAAATGGAGAAAGATACATAGATGAAGAGAGAAAGATGGAGATAGAGAGAGAAAGCACCATCTACTCCATTTCCTACTAGCCTAACCACTGTCCAGTTAAAAGAGCCTGTGTATCTAGTCAAAGCTTACTGACATATGCTGTTGCTAAGAGTACAAACAGCTTTAAAGAATTATAGATATAGATAAAATATAGACCTTTTTAAAATAATTTTGAAAGTCATTGGACACCCACAAAGAAATGAAGATGTACAAGATGCTCTCTATTTTAAAGTATGTATTTGGAGAAGAATGGGCACAGTGAGAGCTGTTGGGATGTGGTATAGGAGAAATGATTTAAGCTCACCCTAAATCTGGATTGAACACCAACACTTGATGCTTTTACAATGTCCACAAACACCAACACAAAGGATAAAAACCAGCACGGAATAAAGAACTCCACAACATCAGCGGGGAGAGCAGTCACTGACCAAGGAGAGTGCTTCTAGGAGAAGAACTGAGTTCAGAGAGCCCTAATTTCCAGAGGGTAAGGCTATCTGTCATCCTGGGTGCCTAAACAAGGTCTTGAGAAAAGCAAAAGAGAGCATAACCCTAACCCTAGCATTACACATTTGCATTGAAATCATTTGAGTATAATTAAAGTAAAAAGTATGTTCCTGAGTTTAAGTTCCACATTATTGTTATATTTCCTGCCTGTTATACACACCAAAAAACTGTTGAAAAATGTTTCTAGCATCACTTGTAAAATTTTAGCCATCAAAAGCATACCTTTTTTCCCTCAAAATTTGTTTGCCTACTTGTGTTGTGAACCCAGAGCACTTAGCCAGCATGTGGCTTTATTTTATTTGTATTTTTAAAAAATTTGGCTACCTCTCAGGACTACAATGAAACAAGAGAAAAATAATCTGAGGAGCTACATGCTCAAAATTAGCATGCTGTTCCAACTTTGGCCACAATGGAGCAGATGCATGAAAATAAGCAGAATCATGGACTCCTCTGACAACAGCACAGTCTTTTGAACCATTTGCGATAAGCTTGAGCCTTCTCCTGGCATATCACAATTTCAGGTTGCATTTCTTTATGCAGTGGTGGAATGTGTTCAGTGAAAACAGTTTTTGAAGTGTGGATTGTAAAGAGGTGTGATTTATGAAGAGGAAACAGTACTCAGGTGTGTGTACACAAGGTTATATTAATCTGACTTTTTTGCGTGCAAGCCATTTGCTTCACTGCACGCTTCCAGGCAAGGTTTTATAAATTAATTCCCATGACCTCTCTGAATCTTGACTTCAACTGAGACTTGAGTGAGTAGTCTCTGCCAATCGGGCATACAATATCTATCAATATCAAACATGTCAGCATTTAAAACTGTAAATGATATGCTATGTCATTTTTAGCTTTATACAATTTTAGATTGCACTTTTGCAGTTTATTTTATTTGGCTTTCCAATCAATGATGTTAGCAGACACCAGCAGTGACAAGAGTATCTGTTGAGGCCTTTGGTCAAAGCCTTTGCCTAAGGATTGTCTTTTGTCTTCCTGAGTAATTGTGGCCTAGAAAGGTCTTGGTGACTGTCTCTGTGACTCTAACAAAGAGAAGCTTTAGTGGGATTGAAGTGTAAAATACAAAGAGGAAGAAAAGAAAAAGAAGTGCAAATGAAAATTATGTCACACAATTAAGCACTTGTGTGTATATGTGTGGTGAGCTGGCTGCCAAGGCAGAAAAAAAATATCCCAGAAGTTACTCAGAGATATCCCAGAAAATCTCAAAGAGGTGTAATAATCACTCAATATCTTCTCCCCTCCTTCCACCCACATTAGTCTATCCCCCTTGGCACTCATGCTGCTCATTCCTTTGATGTCAGTTGTCTAACCTCCTCAAACATTCTTCTTCTTGGAGTTTCTATTGCCTTTTCATCCCCTGCCTACTCCCTCACTCCCACACTCTCTATCTCTCATCATGCCTTCATCAGAAAAAAAGAGGAAAGTGTCAAAGCCCAGGTCTAATCTATAGGGCTTGTCAGTTAATCTGCCAAAAGAGAAACTTTCTTCTGGAGCTGTGTATATTGGACTTGTGTTCTCATTGTTGTTATGACTGTGCAAAAACAAGAATTTTCACATGCATGGGTTGTTTAGCCAGCAATCACATCTCACTCCAATTATTTTGTAGGACTAAATAAGTTTGATGTAGCAAATGGTCCCTTCCTCGTGGCTGACATTTTGAGCATGATAATTTACCCTTCACAATTTTTTCAAACACAATTTCTTACATTTGTTGTTTTTATGTTTTTACTGCTTTTGAATTCAGTTGAGATATGCATGTTTGTCCATTGAGTAGTATTAGAGGAATTTTGATGTGAATATGCATAACTGATAAATGTAGAAGGTAACTTATATTCTTTTATTTAAAAGAATATTTAAAATTATTTTATTCTTTGTAATTGAGAGAGAGAGAGAGAGAGAGAGCAAGCAAAGTACCGTGGGAATGGATGAATAGAATCTAAGTGTGTCAAATTACACGACACCAGTTATTATATTAAGTAAACACTAATTTACACATATTTGTATAAATCAAATGCCATGAGGGTGATGGGGAAAAAAAAAAAAACAATGAATTAAATGAATTAAAATCATAACGTTCTAATTGTTAAATCATAAGCCAGCTACTGAACACTGAGAGGAAAACTCTGCATTATCCTTTATCTAAAACTTAAATCAAGATTTAATTTGAACTCAGTTTTCTTCATTGTTTTAAGTGAAGTAGCCTCCTGTCACATTGTTTTATTCCAGAGGTTGTGATAATATTTGATGTTGTTGAAAGCTTTTTTGATGCTGAAAATTAAAGTTAAATTATGTATGTTTGTGTCACACAGCTCCAGGGTCCTGGGAGGGTTTCCTTCAAATGCTGGTTACCTTTATAAGTCATCTATACTGTAGGTCTTCACACAGTTTTCTGAAAAGCCATGATTCATTTCTACATTTTTATGCTGATCATGTTTGTTTTATATAACCAGTAGTGACAACGGCCAATATAATGCTATTAGTGAGAATATGGCAAGAAATCAGAGAACTAGCATTTGTATGTATATATGGAATAGTTAGCAGTTCTGTGAGAATATTGCCACTATCCAGTTAAAACCAGTTCCATTTTTTCTACATTATTTGAACATAGCAGCTGCTGTTTGCACATGTAAATGGAAAAAAAAAATGGCAACACAAAATGACTTAGAAGAGAATCACTCTACTTGCAATAATTATGAAAAAAGCATTTTTTCTTTCTCTTGTAAAGTCACTGTTTTGGAGATACATTGTTTGTTTTGGACAGTGATGGTATGTTACAAGCTATCACCCCCCTCATTGTGGCAAATGAGAAGAAGTTGAAATCTTGCTAAACTAGCCTAGCCTAACCTTGCTAATATACTATGCTATGTGGTGAACATCTGCTTGTGGACTCACTTTGATGAAATCTAAAAGCATAGTTAATAAAATGCCTGCCTGGCATTCAAGTCTACAGCTACCTTTTCTCAGACTTTTGGAGCATGAACAAAGACCAGACATTAAACAGACAGACCCCAAAGAGAGCTTAAGCCCCTACACCTTACACTCAGTCAGTACAAGTGCCCCATGGTTGGTCTATATAACATTTTCTTTTATATGACTATTCTTTTAGATCCAGTACAACATTGCTCACCTCTGAACAGAGCTTGTTGGTCAGCAGAGGTTTCACAAATTTCACTGGCCCTGGGTTCACTTTATGATTTAATTAAACATTTCAACCAAAAACCTTCTCAGGGAAAGCTTAGGCTAGATATTGGAACAATGCTGTGAGGATGTGATTGTGTTCAGCTAGAGCATGAAGAGCATTAGGAGGATCAGGCACTGATGTTCTGAATCACAAATCTCACTTCAGCTCATCCCAGTGGTTTTGGATGGAGCTCCATGAAGTTAAGATCATTGGACTAAAGTGTTAAGCACCTTTAACAGTGATGCAGCAACCTGCCTGTGGAGACAGCTTAATCCCAAAATAAACAAGAGCACATCAAGTGAAGGAGGTGAGCAAAGAAAGTCATTTTTATTTTCTAATGACCTTAAGTGGATTAGGAAACTGAATATATTGCCAGAAGACAAATTTAAACTGCAATATATCTTTTTCAAGGGATGGTGTTCAAAAAATGTTATTGCATTTTGTCAAATGCTGACCTCATTTTATATACTTCATCTCAGTAATTCAAAATAACGATGCTAATAAATTTGCATGTTTACTCTCGGATTGTTGTTTACTGTTTGTCCAAAAGTGTGTTATATTCCTCAGTTGTTAGAGACATGTCCCTAGTAATATCCAGTGACTATCAAATTGTCCTTATCAGTAATGTTGGACACAAATTACAATAAAACCCCTTTGTCAGTGTCTAATCAATGTATTTGTTACACAAACTCTGTTCTACCTCCCTAACCCACACCACTAATAGGATTGGCGCATAATGCATGAGCTGTAAAAGAAGGGTTGGGTGAGAGACACTCTCCACATCAAGCCTCATTCTGATTAAGGGACAATGCATTTTATTTTAAATGACAGATGATAGACTATTATTAAATATTGGTGCCAACATTTGTGTGTGTGAGCCCAGACTCTGAAACACCAAAACACACACACATATACACTGTTCAAGCCCTAGCTTGAAGCTGTGTGGTCCTAAAGTGACAGTACACCAAAAAAAACAAAATAAATAAATAAATAAATAATAATAATAATAATAATAAGAAGAAGAAGAAGAAGAAGAAGAAGGAAAAACAATACAAAAGCAACACACTGTAAAAAATGTCTGTGAATTTTACGGTGGAAAACTGTAAAACCATGACAATAAATGACTGTGAACTCTAAAAAGGTTGAAGTTTCTGTAGCAGTGAAATACCGTAAATAAATGTATCTGCCAAAATACATATTTTTACATTTCTTTACTGTATAAAATACATTATTTCACTGTTAAACACACAAAACATTAGGCGCGATTAAAGTGTCTTTAAGTACTGGGAGGAGCTAAGACTCATTAGGGAGCTCCCAGCATGCCTTGCTTCACCACATTCTTTGATTTTCAGAGTTTCTTTGTTTTTTTCTGTCTTTGACCCTTTTTGATTTTGGGCTGCATTGGAGCGATTAGCTTGTGTATGTGTACAGTCTGTGTTCTGAATGCTGGATGGTGGCACCAAAATACCACACATTTCTTTGGTCCTTTTGACAATATCTCATTTTAAGGGCTGAATATAGGATACGGTTTGGCTATATCTAAATATGGCTATATCTCAGTCTCCATTCTCTCATTTGTCACACAATTTACAAGTTTATTTGTATAGTTTCTTTGTTATTTTTATGTACATCAAATGTCTTTTACAGTGTATATCTTTTTTTTTAACAGAAATGTACTGTAAACAAAACAGTTCTTAAATGTAAAATGTATGATTGCAAAATATGTGACTGTATATTTTACGGTGAAATTCTGACAACCACAGCTGCCAGTTTTTTTTTCTACGTGCTTGACTCCTAATTACCAAGACAAGTGTACCATGGGTCATACATAATACAAGCAATGAATGCCAAACTTACAATTATGGCACATGACAAATAAATAAATAAATAAATAAATAAATAAATAAATGTAAAAAAATGGCTCACACATTGTTGTAAATGTAAATACAGATCTTAATGTAAAGTATGCTAAACTATTTGTCAGCATTTATCAGTTCTCTGTTAAGGTTACTTATATATTTCTCTCTATAGTCATTGATTTCAAGATGTTTAGTAATATATATTTCTTTGTGTGTGTGTGAATTTGGTTGATTTGAGGTGATGACATAGGTGTTGGGTAAACACAGATGTAATATCTATGAAAGAAAGCATTGCCAATTAAATTAGATGCTTTGAGGCAGCTTCACATGAGTTTAATATAACCATGCCCAATGTCAAGTGTCAGGTAAAGGGTTATAAAATCCTCCCAGTTGACCAAGCTGAAAAGATTTGAGATAATATTAGTTTTCCTGTCGATATAGGAGCTGCTTTCTAGAACACTACAGCAATGTTTTTATCCAGGAAAATAGTGGTCACAACTGTAATTCACCAGGAAAGCAGTTTAGGATAGCTTGGATGTACATAGCATTTTGACAGCCTTCTACTATGAGGACAAGTTGTCATTACATATATCAACAAGAAACAGCCCCATAAACCTGGATACAAACAATGATATGTCATATTTTAACCTAAGCCACAATTCCAAATTTCTTAGCGTAGATATAAAAATAAATTTAGTGTGGATGGATACTTTTCCAGGCAGAGAATAATTTCAGGGTTGAAAGGGCTCTTTTGTGGAAACTAGGGTTAGTTGGCTACAGTCACTTAAAAAAAAAAATTATAGCTGCGATCAAATAGAGTCCAATAAATCATCACAATGTATGTGTATCTTATTCTCTGTCCTGTTTTGTAGCATCAAACAAGCGGAGAACATTTTGTATTAATGTTTTAATCACTACTTTAATATTCACTTCACACTAAATATCTCCATGGCTCAAATATTTCAGAGCATGTATGGAAGTGCTTGACGGCTCTAAAATTTGGATAGAAGTCTTTAACAAATAGATAAGGGTCATTGACATAAGAAACCTTTAGAGCAATAGGAGAATCTGGTGTTTCATTAACCTTCTGTTTCTTTGAGAAGCGATTGAAAAGTTTAAAAGGCTTTCTTCATTTGGCAGTACACGGGATGACTCAGTGTGAGATTTTATTTGAAGCCTCAGCATGAAGAGAATAGTGTTTCAAATTTAACATTTAATAGCATTTCGGGCTTCATGGTGGCGCAGCAGGTACACAGTCACACGGCTCCAGGGACCTGGAGGTTGTGGGTTTGAGTCTCGCTCCGGGTGACTGTCTGTGAGGAGTTTGGTGTGTTCTCCCCGTGTCCGAGTGGGTTTCCTCTGCATGCTCTGGTTTCCTCCCACAGTCCAAAAACACATGTTGAAAGATGGATTGGCAACTCAAAAGTGTCCGTAGGAGTGACTGTGTGTGCTGCCCTGTGCAGGACTGGCACCCCCTCCAGGGTGTATTCCTGCCTTTTGCCCAATGATTCCAGGTAGGCTCTGCACTGACCGCGACCCTGAACTGGATAAGCGGTTACAGATAATGAATGAATGAATGAATGAATGAATGAATGAAAAGTATTAAAAAGCTGGGGTTGCACAGTGGCGCAGCAGGTAGTGTCGCTGACACACCTACAGTGTCCTGTGATTGTGGGTATGAGCCCCGCTCCAGCTGGCTGTGAGGAGTTTACAGACAATTTTGTATAACAAAGACCAGTTTAACTACTGCCAAAGGTACTGTATGCCACCATATCACTCCAGAAATAACTCCACCTCATAGCATGATTTTGGGTACTTCACATCCCCCATATTGGTGATCCTTGGTATTGGGCATCGTGGGCTCTTTAGCAGCTGCTCCAGAGGATTCTATTCTGGTCAATACTTTAAACAAGATTATACAAGCTGCATATGCACAGCTGAACATTAAAATACATGTGGACATTGATTTGGTTTAAAATCAGCTCGGGGTGTACTTAATGAGAGACCTGGAAAGCTTTGGGCCAGGTTTTTTCAGTATGAGTCTCAGAACAGGTGCTAGGAATGCTCAGAATGACTGGGCTCAAGCAGGGATTTCTCAGACTCGAAGAGAGGGAGAGTCCTGTACCTTGCATCACGTCCTACTACAGCAAGATAAGAAATTTGATTGATACATAAAAGGACCAATCACGAGTCTGGTATGTTGGTATGACATATAGAAGGAAGAAGTATTTGATTCATATCACACCAGTACCAGATCCAGTACAAAACGATACATAGAAGTTTATATACCTGGATACAGAGATACAATCTTTCCCCGCCAACTAATTATAATGCCCCAATATTAGGAATGGAATAGACATAGAAAATGTGTTTTCTCTTTGTTGCAGATCTGCACCCCTGGCTTATCAGGGTTAACATCACATCCTTTTGACATATTTGATGTATTACTTTATACAGCATAAGGCTCTTTGCGTCATAGTTGATAGCATGCAGTGTTTAATAAATCATAGACACAGGGGTTTACCCCATTAGGCTTACATAATACAGCTACCATTTGAAACATTAAGAATATCAAAGAGTTTTATAATTGTCTAATTCAGTTTTGTGGTTGTATAACCACTGAATGTAATGTTTTTCTGCTTGCTGTTGAAATTATAGACTTTTCCCCCATTGATTTATTGAAGACTACAGCATATTTTAACTTGGTTGTAGTCATAGCATTGTATGTTCAACAACAGCCTTGATCTTTTGTAAATATTGCACATTCCTAGCATTGAAGAGCATTGCAGATTTCACAGGGCAAAATATTTGTGCTTGAAGCACCCTGCCCTCCAGCAGTGTGGAGCACACCTGCATTATTCGTTCATTTAAGAGTGACTTTCTCTTCCCTCAGCAACAGTCTGTCATCTCAGTGACACAGTGGAGATGGTCCACCATCATGTTCATGAATACATCAACATGCATTTCCATAACCTCACTCTCATGTATGCATCTGAACAAACCATCAACAGACTCCCAGGGAGTTTTATCCACTTTGTAATTCCAAAGTCGAAACTGAATATATGACGAACAAGCTTCTTCTCAATGCCTGGACCCATACTGTGCATTAATACGTCAAACGCACACCAACCAATGCCATTTCTTTGCTCTGTGATGATTTTATGACTGAAATATCATTTACTATTTTACACCATTTAAAACTGCAGATCCACTTAGGAAAGGCAAACCTCACAAGGATGCCCCATGGATGTCTTCCGATAGACCAGCTATGCCCAACTGGGAGGGTTCACTGGAGGGATTTTATCTCATTGCTGGCTTGGGAACACATGGAAATCCCACAGGATGAAAAACAGCAAGTTGTGGGATATCTGAGGTTCTTTGCTCATACTGTGACCTACATTATCCTAAAATGGATGAAGTGGATGAAGAGATGAGCTACAGGTCTAATGTCTAGATTTTACTATAAATGTACATATAAAACTTGCCAAAATGATCATATTACATTAACGTCTACAAAGGTGAAGAATGTTTCTTTCTGCAGTTGTTGTTTTTGAAGAAATTAATTACTTTTCTGACTGACGATTTTCTTATAAAGCAATGCTATTTGCTAGGTTTTAAAAATGTGAGCAAAAAGAAACAAATTACATTAAAAAATAAAAATAGCATTATCCAGGGGTATATATATATATATATACATGTGTGTGTGTGTTGTTGTTTATAGGGTGTTCAGATTGTTTTTTCATTGTGTTTATATTTAATTATATTATAATGACAATACACAACATTTTCAACAGCCCTATAATTTCTACTGCTGCCTCTAACAGTATCCAAGAGGCGCACTATGCATTGTGCATTTGTATTGTTCTTGATGAAGGTAGTAAATTCAATGTGTTAAGTCTTAAAGTAAAATAATGCAGCTATTTCATTAGTATTGACTGAGTGTTAATCTAAATTACATAATGCAATGCTCCTGTTATTAACTTTCATTTATTGACTAACTTTTTCCGTAGTCAAAGTGAACCCATTTAAAATACATTATTCACTGATATTTGCCCTAGTTCTGCATTATAAAGCTTTTTGTATTTTAGATTAAACTACAATATAATGGTCTTAAGCGGCACGGTGGCGCAGCAGGTAGTTTCGCAGTCACACAGCTCCAGGAACCTGGAGGTTGTGGGTTCGATTCCCGCTCCGGGTGACTGTCTGTGAGGAGTTTGGTGTGTTCTCCCCGTGGGTTTCCTCCCACAGTCCAAAAACACACGTTGCAGTGTCCGTAGGTGTGAGTGTGTGAGTGAATGTGTGTGTGTCTGTGTTGCCCTGTGAAGGACTGGCGTCCCCTCCAGGGTGTATTCCCGCCTTGCGCCCGATGATTCCAGGTAGGCTCTGGACCCCCCGCGACCCTAAATTGGATAAGCGGTTACAGATAATGGATGGATGGATAATGGTCTTAATTACCTCAGTGTATCTCCTTGAAATTATCCATGTGTCTTCTGTAATTAAACACTATCCTAAATATTTAGTCAGAAAGGGCTGCTTCTAAAAGCATTTAAGCCCTTCAAAGAGCAAACACAAATACTCTGAGTAGCAATTGAAAGTGAACAGAGTGAAATTGATCAATTTTTACTTGCCAGTCAATGCATATGTATCAGATGAAGTACCACCACCCCTTCTGAGAATATAGGAGAGGACATACAGAAAGGTATACCATTGTTTTCTTAACTACTGTTATGATATTGTTAAGATTTTGTCATGGTTAGGCTGCTTCAAAATATTCTAGTCTCTACAAATATGTGGTAATATCGCCTCGCTGATCACAGGGTGTGGACTGCAATGTGTTGGACTTTGATTTTACATGTGCTTACAGTATGTAAGGCCTGTATTAAGCCTTAATCAAAACTTTAGGCTTCACAGTTCTGCTAATATGTTGTGGTTGTTTTATCTCTGTCAGTTTGTTATTTGAACACTAGAAATAAGTCTGAAGCATCCTGCCCAACAATGTTCACTTCATGTTCATCAAATATCAGAGCATATCTCTTCTGCTTGAATTTTCCTACCTCTCTGAGCTGGGGCTGAGCATTTCAAATGGCCAAATTACAGCACTGGGTGTTGCAGATGGTAATAACAGATAATAAAGTCGAAGAGCTCTTCACACACTGCCCCAAGCTATAAACAAGCCATATTCAAATGAGCTTCCTAGCTCCCTGAACTCATCAGCAACATTGATGCTACAGCAAAAGATCATGGGGCATGACACTGTTTCTTTCAGACCAACCACACAGTTTGTTTATGAAAGGAGGCACAAATTGTGTGTCAAAGTTTAGTAATGAGTTTTCCAATCACAGAATTTTGCCAAAAATCCATTTGAACAATTTGCATTTTGATCTTCGGCCAACTTTATTACGTGCTCCACTCCAATGCCATTAGGGCTTCCTCTTTTTTTTTTTCTTCTGATACATTTTTGAGCCAAGTAGAAAGCAAAAGGAGGCTCAAGTAAAAATATATTGAACTAATTAACATAAAGACAAAGCTGATACAAAGAAGGCAAAGGTTTTGTGGTGTAATTTTATTTTAATGGATGTCATTAACAGTTTAATATAGGTTGTTGCAGTGTAAAAAAAAAAAAGGCATCAGTTTCCTAGATACATGGAGAGCCTTGACTGAGGAAAAAAGGGAATCAATGGAGAATTAGCATTCAGTTTATCTTCAATATGTAACGAAGAACAACAACATCAGATTGTTCAAGAAATCACTCAGCCATAACTTGAAAAATGCTCTAAGCTCCTTTAAACTAATTCCTTAAACTCTGCTCAGATAGTGGAGCAGTATTATTACACACCATCAACTAAGTGTCTATTTAGCTGGCATCCAAATAAGACTTGTGAAAATATCTTGAAGAATTGCAAATGTTTAAAATACCTGTGGTCACAAGGCCTGAAACAGCTCACATAGTCAGGACACAGAAATTAACACTTGATTTGCAAAAATCTTGAACAACATGAAACCAGAGATTAAGTGATGTGCGTGCTATACTCCCAACAAACTTAAACTGCATCATTATAATGAACTGTGCCAGATTATATACTATATACAATAAATGAGGGTAAAATACATACAACAGCTTAACACACCTAGCTGTGCAGATTTTGCCATTTTAACTGCAGCTCTCCATATTTTGAGGAGTAAAATACCTTAGTGAAACCAGTGTCAATAGTTAAATGGTTAAAATAAAATAGAACTCTTTGGAGCAGTTCCCATGCTCAGTGCCAAGCATTGGCTAGAGGGGGATATTCCCCATCACTCCGATATTGAACAATGGTCAACACTAAAAATGAATCTATTCATTCTAAATCAGTCCCTGATCTTATAATGTTCTCGAGGCTGGATGCAACTGAATTCTCACCACAGAGTTTCAGAATTTATAGCTTTTATAATTGGGTAAACTTAAAAGCCAGAAGCTGAACATAGTGTCCTTTGGCACTGCTGTGAACTAAAGCAGAAGAAGAGTAATCTTGCTGTGCTCTCAGTTACAGAAAATCCTCATATCACACTCCTTTCTACACCTTCTCAGCACTCTGAATATTTCATTTCACTTAGTGGAACAATTTGTGTGTGTGTGTGTTTGTGTTTGTTTGTTTTCTGACCAAAATTAAGCAATATTTTCTTTCACATGTTTTGTAATTGCCTTTAAACAATGTGTCTATATTATTTTACTCATGACCACAGTTTCTTAATTTGTTCCTAAAGTTAATAAAACACGTTGTTGTATATATTGCTAAAGTAAGTCAAAAATTTATTTAACTCTTGGTCACAATTCCTAAATTCATTACCACATTTTACTATGCTGTCTTTTTCTTTAAATCGGGAGCACATTTCCTTTTATTTTAACTAGTTTATTAATCAGTTCCCACAACATTCAAGTCTTTCCCTCATAATCTTTAAGTCGTGTGCACATATTATTTCATTCTTTGTTATATGCTAAGTGATTTACACAATTTGCTGGCCATCTCACCCGGTGTATGTTTAGATCATGTGTACATTGTTCAGTATGTATGCCATATTGTTTTTGAATTAAATGAATGGAATTTTCAGAAGGACCAATATAATTACCAGTGCCCCTTAATATTCCCCCTTTAAATCCATGTTAATGGTGATTGCTGGGATCTGTTTTAGCCCTGTCCCATCACTCACTCTCACAACTATGCAACTTTAGTTTACATGAGCCCATATAGGTGTTTAATGCTCTAAGGCACTCAGGTTTTATTTATTTATTTTTTTTCACGGTACCCTACAAAGATTCTTTTAAATGTATGCACTCATATTGTAAAAAAAAAAAAAAATACACACATGTGTGTGTGTGTGTGTACATTAAAATGTGTTATTTTTTTTTAAAATATGTAATTCTGACCTGAGATTCTGAATGAGATTTCATGGTTTCTTGGTGTTTAATTACATACATATGGGTGCTGTTGTCTGTTATAGTCCGAATATATACCTCCACCTGCTGGCCAAAATACATCATTACAACTTCACATGGAATACTTAATTGTAAAACGCCGAGATGAAATTAGGATTACGTGAACAGTAGAGAAATACAAACAATTAACAAACAGTGGGAGAGAATGGAAAGTGAACACCTAAATAAATGTGTAGCTATTGGTAGTGTATTGGAGTAATGTTTGTATGTGTGTAAAAGTCAGTTCTGGCAGAAAATGATATCCTGTTTTTACTGCAGCTTAAAAAAAAAAAAACAGAATTCACAGATAAAACGAACCCAGCGAGAAGGGTATCTCTGCAGGCCGGAGGCAGCTCCAAGTGAGCGCGGAAGAACATTTTAAGCAGAGGCTAAAGAGCGCTTTTTATTTGTTTTTGAAAACAGGGCCGATATGGAGCTGTTTCTGAAAGCTTGTGTTGATGAGCAGGGTCTCAGGGTCAATGTGATGTTTGTGGTTACGCCATGCC